>NC_141691.1:1582056701-1582289201 GCF_964263255.1 Lissotriton vulgaris
GGAACAGCGCACATACCGGCAATGCTGGAATCGGACCCAGAGGAGAGCGGGCTCCCGACGCCCCTATGCGCCTGAGATACCACTGGCCATGCTGACGGCGCTGCCACATGGCGGCGATTGGTCGTGCCTGCAGGAGTGGGAAGAAGCGGGAATTCAGGTGGTTGGGGACCTCTTTGAGAGTGGGACACTGCTCCCGTTCCGGGAGCTAGCAGACCGATTCGATATTTCGAGAGGGGGATTCCTGCTGCACGCGGCGGTGACCCGGGCGATGCATGCCCATTGGGGCACGGGACTTGGAGAGCCCGAGACGGCGGCGGCTTGCCAATACGCCATGATGGCGGCGGGCACGGTTAAGGCAGTTACGTGCCTGTATAACCGAATGGTTAGGGAGAATATCCCTCCTCTCGCATCCCTGAAAGCCAAATGGGAGGCGGATCTGCACAAGGACATTCCAGACACGACCTGGGCGCAACTTGTCCGCAGGGCCCGTAACAGCACAAGGAACGCCAGGTTCCAGCTGATACACTACTATGTGTTGCACAGGGCATATATGACGCCAGGTAGAATACGGCGGTACTTTGGAGACGACACAGCAGCCTGCCCCCGGTGCCCGGAAGAAGGAGCTGAGTTAGTACACATGCTATGGGCGTGCCCGCTCCTGCAGGACTTTTGGCAAGAAGTGGGGGAAGTACTGAATGAGGTGACGGAACGATCGCTAGAGTATGGACCGGCCGAATGCCTGTTGCACTGGTTCCCCCACACTCCCAAAAATAAGCTCACGAGTAAGTTCATCGACATGGGGTTGATGATTGCGAAGAGAGAGATTACCAGGAATTGGAAGGCGCGGCTGGGGCCTACTCCACGGAGGTGGCGGCAGGAGTTTCTGAAGTGGGCCTCGGCTGATAGCACACATAGATACCAGGTAGCGCGCAGGACCCCTAGCCAGACAGCAGCTGACACCGCGACGGCATGGGAAGTAATGGTGCAGGCGCTCAGGGACAGCGAGGCTGAAGCACAGGAGGAAACTCCCGGAGGGGAGGGCATAGAGGGAGAGAGTTGAGGCCCCAGGAACAGCAGGAACACGGGGAACATGAGGCTAGCTTCCCGGAGGTAGTTTTAATGAAGCCTTAGGCGGGGGATGGTGTGCGGGTTGGGGTGAGTGGGGGGGGGGGTGTTTAGGGGCTGGCGCGGGGAAGGGGGGAGTTGGGGTCAGCGCGCAGTTTGGTAGGGTACTAAAAGTAGGCATACACTTCCTCCGGACATTAACCACTTCTCTCTACGGAACGTCAGGCATGGCAGTGCAGATACTTTACCGCCGCCCGACCCCCGGGTTGTGGGCCGGAAGGCTGTGTAATGATTAACGAAATGTACTGTATATCTGCTGACATTTAGACTGCTACTGTTATCCGTTTATTGGCCTGTACAGGTGTGTCTACAATAAAAATTATTTTAAAAAAAAAAAAAAAAAATGAGAGGAAATTCACTTAGCAGGTAAGTAGTGTTATCGTTACTTTTTCTTACTCAGTGGTGGATACTGGATCCAGCACTGGTGCATCTCCTGTAAACAGTTGGAAGAATGCGTTTAAGTCATACAGTCGATTTTTAAGGAATATTTGTCGTTTGTGAAAATAGACACTTAGAAACTTTTCTGTTGAAAACCAGACAATGGATTCATACGGAGGAAATACAAGTTACTGGTAAGTATGGTTAGAATTACTTTTTAGGGTCAGTGCTGGGCTAAAAGATGCAGAACTGGGTTCTCTCCTGATAACAGAGGAGTAAATCGGAATTTGTTGTTCAGATGATTTTAGGTGAATATTTTAAAGTTCCAAAACTCCACACTTAAAAGAATTTCCAAGTGAAACCAGTCAATGTTAGCCTATGGAAGGAACTTCAAGTTACTGGTAAGTATATTTAGAATTACTTTTCAGGGTCAGTACTGGGCTCAAAGATGCAGCACTGAGGTCTCTCCTGATAAAAAGTGAGTAAATCGGAATTTGTTGTTCGGCTGATTTTGGGTTAATATTTTAAAGTTCCAAAACTCGACACCTAGAAGAATTGTGAAACCAGTCAATGTTTGCCTATGGAAGGAAATTCACTTAGCAGGTAAGTACTGTTATCATTACTTTTTCTTACTCAGTGGTGGATCCCAGATCCAGCACTAGTGCATCTCTTGTAAACAGTTGAAAGAATGCTTTTAAGTCACACAGGCGATTTTTAAGGAATATTTGTAGTTTGTGAAAATAGACATTTAGAAACCAGTCAATGTTAGCCTATAGAAGGAATTTCCAGTTACTGGTAAGTATGTTTAGAATTACTTTTCGGGATCAGTACTGGGCTCAAAGATGCAGCACTGATGTCTCTCCTGATAACAGGTCAGTAAATCGGAATTCGTACTTCAACTGATTTTAGAGGACTATTTGTAAGTTTCAAAAATCCACACTTAGAAACATTTTCAGCAAAAAGCAGGCAATTATATCCTATGGAAGGAAATTCAAGTTACTGGTAAGTACGGTTAGAATTACTTTTCAGGATCAGTACTGGGCTCAAAGATACAGCACTGAGGTCTCTCCTGATAACAGGTAAGTAAATCAGAATTCGTAGTTTGGCTGGTCCCCAATATATAGAGCCACTTTCCTACACCATCCCCTCCCTTCACCACTGTCTAAACACGCCCTGTGTCCGTTTTAATATGGGAGATTAAGTCCCCTTGAATCCTGAGGGTCCCTGGGGTCCAAGTAGCCCACTAGGTACCTCCAGTAAGCGCCACAGAGCTGCGTTGCAGAGAGGTGTAAAGAGGGGCATGGCCTGGGCCACCTCTCTGCAACGCAGCGCAGTGGCGCTTACTGGACACACTTGGTGGGCTAGTTAGCCCCCAGGGGCCCTCAGGATTGAAGGGGAATTATTTCCCCAACTTATAACACGCCACAGGGTGTTTTTACACACGTCACCTCAGGCCCCCTCCCCTCCCTTCGCCCCTGTGTAAACATGCCCTGTGTCCGTTTAATTTGGGAGATTGAGTCCCCTTGAATCCTAAGGGTCCCTAGGGTCCAAGTAGCCCACCAGGTACCTCCAGTAAGCTCCACATCTGATGATAAAGCGGGACATTTCTCTCCAATCACTTTTTTGACAAACTGCCATGTGCTTGGCCGTAGCATATGGCATGTCTTTATTCTTCACAGCCCTGATATGTTCTAGGATTAGTTTTTTTAAAGTACATGTTGTGCTCCCAATACATTGCTATCCACATTTACACTCAATGATATATACAACGTGTGTGGATGTATATGTTATTTTCTCCTCAATTTGGATTTGCTTAGCATTCGGCTCGCTGAAGGTACTCTTGTTTCGACCAATTTTACATGCCTTGCAGACATTACATTTTTTTAACCCTTTTTGTTCATTTGCGAGCCAATTTGTTTTCCATTGTTCCCTAAAATGGCTTTTCACAATTTGATCTTTCAATGACTCCGTCTTTCTATATCCAATCATCAGTTTGTCACCTAGTAGTTTTCCAATGTCAGGATCCCCTGCCATTAAGTGCCAATATTTTTTCATTTTGTTTGCAATGATACCACTTTCTTAACTGTAAGTTGTTATAAAGCGTGGTGGTTCTTGCTTTCCATCTTGTTGCACTATTTTTGGTGTTAAAATTTCTTCTCTTGTTTTTGTTGCGGCACGTTCTTTACTCTTTTCAAGCACTCTTTTGTTATATCCTCTTGTTTTTAATCTTATCACGGTATCCTTTATTTTCTCTTCTGCATCCGAGATTTTTGAGCAGTTTTTCTTCATACGTATGAATTCACCATACGGTTTGCTTGAGAGAAGAGGTTTTGAATGGAAACTAGTTCCGTGCAATATGCTGTTAGTTGAAGTTTTTTTACGGAAGAGAGTTGAATGTATTTGTTTGTTGTCAATGTACACCTTTAGGTCCAGAAAAACGATTTCTTTTTTGCTAGTTGTGCACGTGAAATCCAGACCTACTTAATTTTGGCAGAGTTTTGAAAAGTAAAGATTAAAATCATGTTGTGTGCCATTCCAAATTAAAAACAAGTCATCAAT
The DNA here is from genome assembly GCF_964263255.1 of Lissotriton vulgaris. Taxonomy (NCBI): domain Eukaryota; kingdom Metazoa; phylum Chordata; class Amphibia; order Caudata; family Salamandridae; genus Lissotriton; species Lissotriton vulgaris. The sequence continues at coordinate 1,582,060,764 of NC_141691.1, forward strand.
GAAGCGGACCCATAGGATGATTTTATCCAAGTCTGTTTGATTTATAGGATCCCATTCAGTGGTTTTTTCCCACCATCCCATTGTTACATTTGCATAGTTTGGTGAAAAGGAAATGCCCATTGCGGTGCCACATTCTAGTTTGTATAATTGTTGATTAAATATGAAGACATTGTTGGTGAGGCATAGTTTGATCATTTCTTGCAACATGTTGGTGTGCTGTAATTCATTTATATTTCGTTGTTTCAAAAAGTAGCTACAGGCATTGAGCCCAACTTTATGCTGGATTGATGTGTATAAAGAGACCACATTGATGGTAGCCAATAGATATTGGTCACTCCATGTAATTCCATTTAGAATTCTCAAGAAATCGCCAGTTTCTTTTATTTAGGAACTCATATGCCACGTCCTTGGTGAAAAATAAAAAATAAATATATATATATATACATCACACTCCTCCATACCGGCTACCTGTCATTGCCAGAATAATGCATGCTGGGATTTGGAGTCCGCGACATTCAAAACGGACTGCCATTGGCTGTGCAGATTGTATGGGGGAGGGAACACAGTGCCTTTGAACATTTAACAGGAGGTCATTGGGAAGAGAGTTGTTAAGGGGTAAGGCGCTGAAGAAGGCACGTTTGCCGAAATGCATTCGCCATTCCAGGACCTCTGAATTAAACGGCTGTTTGATCTATGTTCCCCGCGTGGCCTCTCATCTTTTTCATCTGGAAAGTATATATATATATATATATATATATATATATATATATATATATATATATATATATATATATATTTATATATATATATATATATATATATATATATATATATATATATATATATATATATATATATATATATATATATATATATATATATATATATATATATATATATAGTCCCTGAATGACAATCATATGATGAGATGAATAACTATTTTCCTATATGTAAAATGTTGATACTTCCAAAATTTTATGAGTACCCTATACTTAAATGTATTAGTTTTGCTCAGACCTGAAATGTTTATTGTCTTTTGAAAATTATATGTTAGTTTCCTATTAAGGGCCCGATTACGATGTGGTTAGCGATGGCTCTGGCCCTCGGTCGAAGCCATCCTAACCGCATCCTAATATCCTGTTTGGAATAATTTTTGACCGACCCATTTTGATGGAGTTGGTAAGAAATTATTACAAACCGGAATTCCAAATGATGGACGACGACCAGCCTTCCATTCAGAAGGCCTGCAGTAATCCCTCAGCCGAGGAATTACGATGGCAGCTTACCACTGCCTTTCTGTGCCGGCCTTTCCAACAAAGAAAGGCATTGGGAAACTGTCTTTAGGGGCCCCCAGCAGGGCCCCAATGGCTCGGCAGCCTAGGGGCCTCCCTCTTGATCCATGCACAAGGTGGCAGGTACATTGAGGTGCCTGCCACGGGGTGCAGGGATGAACTGCTCCTCTGCTCTTCGCTATGAGAGCATGCATTCCATTTGTAATGCATGCACCTATAGCAAAGTATAGCATTGCAAACAAACAGGGTTTGGTTGCATCCTAATTTTTGGTCTGTAATAGACGACAGGAGGTAGTTCAGCTACAGTTCCAAACCGATGTCGAGAGATTTTGGCAGCCAGGCTTGGTCCACTGATGCCGAACCTGATACATCCATACCAAGCCGGGTTTGTCGCAACCAGACAATGTAGTGATAATACACAGAGATTGCTCCATCTCCTGGACAAAGCCCACCGTCAGCCCACCAGCGAGTGATGCTGTCTATTGACGCTGAGAAGGTGCGCGGCGGGGTGCCACAGTCTGTGTGAACGGAGATACCTCTGAGTCATTCCCGATAACGTGGGAAATGAGGCAGGGCTGCCTGCTCTTGGCACTGCTCTTTGCGTTATATACATGGAGCCTTTGGCTCAAAGGGTATGGGAGAACCATCAGATTTCCGGGATCCTATTTGGGGGAGAACGCCACATGATAAGTTTGTATGCAGATGGCGTCATTGCTACTTTGGAAGCCCTCAGGACATCGGTGCCAGCCTTTCTTGTGGAATTGGAGGCGTTTACAGCTTCCTCCGGCTTCCAGTTAAATGTACCGAAGTTGCAGGCTTGGGGTTCTCCCTACAGCCCTCTACCAGAGACATCCTTCACCAGATATGCCCCATTCGATGGGATACAGAGGCCATACCATACCTCGGAATAAAGTTGGCAACCTCGGTTCGGGATACATTTTTCCTAAATTATAGACATCTCTTGTTGCAGACTCGCAGCGAACTTCAACGCTGGCGACCATTTGACCTTTCATGGCTAGCGTGCGTGGCAGCGCTTAAAATTAACATGCTCCAGAAATTACTATATCTTTTCCAAACACTACCAGCAGATCCTCCCCTGGTATGCTGGGGTCTCTCCAGCTTGAGTTTCTCTCGTTCGTCTAGGCGGACAAGAAGCCCAGGATGCATAGGGGCCTGGGTTATAGACCCCTCGGGGGGGCGGTCTTGGGATCGCCAACATCGAACAATACTATTGGGCTATCCAGCTGGGGGTTTTATTGGAGTGGTTCAGAAAGAGTCCGAGAAGTATTGGCTCTTTATGGAGTGAGCCCTGGCAAGCCAGCTCCTATGAAGAATTCCTTTTATTCACAAAAACCAATGCCTAGCTGAGCTCCATGGGTCACCTGTCGTCAAAGCGACCCTGAAAGCTTGGGATGCAACTGCCGTTCTATGTGGCCTTACCACGTTTCCATATCCACTCACACCAATAACTAAAATCCCTGAGTTTACTCCCGGTCTTGATCTGGTGGCCTTCAGGCACTGGACTAAGGAAGGGCACAGATCTATTGGCCACTTCTTTGCTTTAAGGGGCCCCCTGTGTTTAGAAGACTACACTTCCACTATGCAAGCAAGGGTCCAACACAGTCATACTCTGAAGGACCGAATTCCCGTTCAAGACACTCTCTAAACCAGTCATCAATTAATTGCACAAAGACCACAAACAAACCTCTATAAACACATATGTCCAGACATGTTGACAGTTGTTGAATTCACAACCTTCACAAAAGAAAAAGCAGTTTGACTACATTTTTGCCACCTGTCAAGTAACCACCTCCATTCTGAACATTACTGACTGTATGCCTAGTGAATCTTTCTGAATGGCTCCCATGACTTCCACAAGAGGCTCAGGAAGACTTGTTTATATGTGTCTTTAGCACACTCTTTGTGTTAAATGCAACTCCTTCCTGTTTGTGGATGCAGGTTGGGTGTGTCTGAGAATACCTTCCGAGGCATACATTGCTTGAACTGTTTGAGCATATCTACCTTTGAAAGTAAGGCTAACATGCTGGGGAATACTGCCTAGGTTACCTAACGAGAACATCATAAACAATGAAGAATGTACATTTTTGACACTCAGGGTAGTTAACGAGAACATAGCATACGTCAAGTCCGCTATTATGTGCAGTGCTGTCCCTGTAAGCATTTGCCATACAGTAATCTGAACATATACTAAGTTCTGATGGCAAGCAGGACAAACATTTCACCCATAGGTGTAGCCTTGGTTGCAGAGTTCTCTGTAATGTTATGTTTTTTTTTGTAAAACGTGCTATCACCTGAAGGGGTATCCTGCCACTGAATCAAGAGCAGTTAGAGCTGATCCATGGATTAACCTAGTCTAAGTGTCAAGTGTTCAGCTTCATGCGGAATGCAAGATGACGCATATGTGTAGAGGCAGGTTATTCTGCCTTTTTGGGGCCAATTAGGAGAAGTATTTTCTCCTTGTTTTGGTCCTGCCTATGGAAAGCAACAGTATCCAGAAGGTTTCTGAAATCTGAGGTGGTATTGAGGTATGCTGGACCAGTGCTATGTGAGGCTTTGAACGTGTGTTTCAGGAGCTTGAAAAGAGCTGTGAATTGGGAGTCAGTGAAGCTGTTTGAGGTGCAGGGTGCGTGTGTGTTGTTATGCTGAGGAAGGAGGCTGCCGTCTGCGTTCAGTATGGTTTGGAGTCTTCAACTTAGTTGAGTGAGTGAATAATTTAGTATCATGGTGATTGCAGCACCACTGTGTTTGAATTCGTAATTAAAGATAAAGTGATGGCGTGTGTATCTGTACTGCCTAGACTATCTGCCTTCTACCTATGCAATAACCTTGAGAAGGCACACCGAGCCTAAGATTTTCTTACCCATTCATGTCTCTGACCTCATCAAAGGCATGACTTATCCCATGTAAGTAAGCGTGGTCATAAAATCCGTTTCGTTTGCGGAATTTGCAGATTTTTGGCAAATTCGTGGTCCGCGAATAGCGCAAATTTGCCCAAAAATCCGGATATTCGCAAGCTGCGAATTATTTTGCTTCATCGTGCTTGAAAAATACAGTATCGCATGCACAGCGTTGACTTACTGTGATTCTGAGTCTTCCGAGTTGTTTTTCTCCCGGTTTCCGTGTGCTGCGCCATTTTGGATCTTGCTGCGTGATCGCGCGAGAGTTTTTCAAACACAATTACGTCATCGCGGCTTGCCATCTTGCACAGCGAGAGTTTGACAACGCGAGTACGTCATAAGGGCCCGCGATCACGCATTGCGGGAGTAAACAATGCCGAATACGTAGATGCAATTCAGAAAAGGGGGTGGTGATGAACAGAGGGCCCAATTCACAGAATGAACTTAAGACTCAATCCTAAACTTACTACTATTTTGGTATTCACAGAATGCACTTACTACTTTTGGCATTCACAGAATGCACTTACTACTTTTGGTATTCACAGAATGAATTTACTACTTTTGGTATTCACAGAAGTTAGGATTTTGTCTTAAGTCTGTCTTAAGTCTGTCTTAAGTCTGTCTTAAGTCTGTCTTAAGTTTGTCTTAAGACAAACTTAAGACAAAATCCTAACTTCTGTGAATACCAAAAGTAGTAAGTTACTTTTGTGAATGCCAAAAGTAGTAAGTGCATTCTGTGAATACCAAAATAATAGTAAGTTTAGGATTGAGTCTTAAGTTCATTCTGTGAATCAGGCCCAGAGTGTCTGAATTAAGCAGACCACGCTTACCCAGTCCAAAGATCAGGGCTTGATCCATCACCGTTATTTATCTCACTGCACCATCCCAGCTCAGAACCTGGCTATATGCAAATCAGTCTGTCCCTGGCCCAGTGCATCATGGGAACAGGGCAGACTAAACTACAAAGCCAATTCCTCACCATAAAGGAGACAAGCTACGTAGATGCGGCGCGCAGCTGACTTCCGGTGGGAGATTTGAACAGCTCGCTTTCCCGAAATTGCAAAAATTGCAATTCTGCACAAGAAATCCACCGCAGGAAGCATAAACCTTCTGAAAATGATGATTTTGATCAGAATAACTCCTCAGATTGACATTTGGCTGCACTTTTTGGTGCAAGGAGTCCATTTTTTTGGGGGGGGGGGAGTGCCCCAGAGTCTCCAACTTCCTGTTCCTGTCCAGCAGGCTCCTCCCAGTGCTTTGTCCATGTCCTGGTCACTTTTGATTTGGATCTGGAGCTGGAAGGATTACTTTTTGTGGCTGCTGCTGGATAGTTGTATTTGAGGACTTTTTGGACTTTGGAGTTTGGATCACTTTTGGACTTGAGATTTTACAAGTAAGTTGGTGTTGTTTGTTTGGGGCATTGCAGTTTCTGCAACTATAGTTTTTAAAAACAATTCACAACAAAAAAATATATATATATTGTGGGTAGCCAAAGTATCCAGTAGGCCCAGGGTTAGTCATGGGTGCATGATACAACTGTTTCTGTGATTTTTTTAAACATAATTCTCATTTATGTCATGGAATTTTAGCTCACTCTTATATGTTCATATTTTTTTTAAATTTTGGGGTGCCTGTAGAGCATCACTAGCCAGTAGGCCCAGGGGTAGTGAGTGGTGCATGGACCAAGTCTTTCTGTGGGGTATCTTTAATTTAGACATCATTGAGGGCATGGATGGCATTGGATTGAGGTGATTTTTGTGTGTTTTTCGACTTTCTGGGGTGTTGTTGGGGCCTGGCCATGTGGCTGGGGGTCAAGGGCCATTTTGAAGCCAGGCAGTGTGCTCAGGCCTGCACCCAGTTTGGCTTGCTTTCTTCCATTAGGCCCAGGGGTACTCAGCAGTGCATGGGCCAAGTCTTTCTGTGGGGTGTCTTGAATTTAAACATCATTGAGGGCATGGATGGCATTGGATTGTGGTGATTTTGTGTGTTTCTTTACTTTTTGGGGTGTTGTTGGGGCCTGACCATGTGGGTGGGGGCAATTTTGAGGCCTGGTCCAGGCAGGCCTGGCCATGTGGCTGGGTGTCAAGGGCCCATTTTGAAGCCAGGCAGTGTGCTCAGGCCTGCACCCAGTTTGCCTTGCTTTCTTCCATTAGGTCCAGGGGTACTCAGTCTTGCATGGACCAAGTCTTTCTGTGGGGTGTCTTGAATTTAAACATTATTGAGGGAATGGATGGCATTTGATTGTGGTGATTTGTGTGTGTTTTTCGACTTTTTGGGGTGTTGTTGGGGCCTGGCCATGTGGGTGGGGACCATTTCGAGGCCTAGTCCAGGCAGGGCCTTGCCATGTGGATGGGGGTCAAGGGCCCATTTTGAAGCCAGGCAGTGTGCTCAGGCCTGCACCCAATTTCCCTTGCTTTCTTCCATTCGGCCCGGGGGTACTCAGTGGTGCATGGACCAAGTCTTTCTGTGGGAAGTCTTGAATTTACACATCATTGAGGGCAGGGATGTCATTGGATTGTGGTGATTATTGTGTGTTTTTCGACTTTTTGGGGTGTTTAACTTATGTTCCTCTGGTTTCCATTGCTATTACGTGCACAAGAGAACCCCCAGTGCCAGGAAGAAGTCCTGCAGTGGCGTGTGGCCACAGACAAGACAACTCTGCAACTCGTGCAACTGCGGCCTGCTGTTCTGACATCTGAAGAAGATGGGCCCAAAGAAAGGTGGCCGTAGCGCCTCAGCGAAAAAAGTTGCCATTGCCACTGCCAGTAAGAAGGAGCAGAAGAAGCAAGTGGCACCACCTACGACTGGTGTGCCCCCCGACACCTTTTTTGGGAAAAAAACTACGCTTGCAGCAGAGGCGGGGTCCGCCGGGGACCAAGCTGGAAGAAGCACCTCCACTTTATTGGGCTCAGTGCCACCACGCCAAGTTAGGTCCAAGACCAAGAGTGCTGCTGAGGCAGCCACTTTACTTTTTCAATCACCATCGACCAGTGATGTTGGCTCATCACAAGAAAGTACCATCCAATCAACGCCGGGTGTAACTCAGCTGACGAGTGTTCAACAACCACAGCCACAAAGACAACCACAGGTGCAACTAGTACAAGCGCAAGTACATGGGCAAGGAGAGGCGCAAGTAGAGGTGCAAGGTGAGGCGCAAGGAGAGGCGCAAGGAGAGGCGCAAGTAGAGGCGCATGGAGAGGTGCAACTAGAGGTTCATGGAGAGGCACAACTGCCTACAACGCTTGTTCCTCCAGAAATAGGGGCACATCTGGAAATTGATATTCAAGCGTTATCATCCGAGGAAGCCACTCCTACTGATGATGATCCATTGTCTTCCAGATCCCCAGCAAGAAAAAGGTCAACTACTACTACAAGTTCTTCTTCAAGCCCCCTTCATTCTGATGATCTTGATTGGAACCCAGCAATGCAGTCTGAGAGTGAGTCACGCCATGAGCTGACAAAGGTAGCTAAGCCTAAAAGGAAGGTTCCCGCAAGGCTTCGACTTATGGGTATGACGACGAACAAGAAGTGGTGTCTTCTGCTGCTGCTGAACAGTCTGACGATGACCCAGTCATCACAGTCGTCACTCCAGCCTCAGCGGGCATGCAGCAGACAGACATTTTTCACCCTATCCCGAATGGCTGCTGAGCGGGATGTGGGCGGCGTGGCACTGGTACCACCACCAACGCAGTTAACTACAACACCAACATGACCTACAGCTTCCATATTTTTTAGTCAGAAGGGCCGGCAGGGACCTCCATCCAGCTCAACCTCAAGTAGTGGTGCTGTAAGTGAACTACAGAAACGAATTTAGCCACGCCCATCCTCCACTTCATCTGGCATTGAAAGTCAAAGTAGCACCTCCACCACCAGCAGATATCACCGGTCCCCAGTTTGGGACTTCTTTACTGTTAGCTAAAAGGCTGAAAACATGGTCGTTTGTTCGATTTGTAAAGTATTAGTTAGTCGGGGTAAGCTTGGTACCAACTATGGTACCGGAGGCCAGAGAGGTCATCTCAAAAAACAACACACTATCCAGTGGGATGCGTACCTAAGGAACATCCAGGAAGCCCAAAGTAGAACTGATCCAAATGTATCCATTCACATTGCATCTGATGCTGATGAGGGGCTGATTGTGCAGGGGGAAGTCAAGAACCGACCAACATTTTTTCTGGTACACCCAGTACCCCTGGCAGCAGCACTGCAGTGGTAGCACCCACACCCTCTACCCCTGCATGTATGAGGCACACTAAGAGTCTGGGACAGACACCAATGCGAAAAAGTACATCAATGAGCCTAACTGGTTTGAAGTCTGCATCATCATCATCATCATCACGTAAAACAGTCCAGCCCACCATTAGAAGCATGTTTTGGTCGGAGGCGCCATTTGAACGCAACCTTCTAACACAAGTAAAAAAAGCTGGCTAAAATGCTAGCGCTGGACCTTCTCCCTTTTTCTTTCATGGAAGGGGTGGGTTTTCTAGAATTTGTGGCAACAGTCTGCCCTAAATGGAAGTTTCCTAGAAGGCTCTATTTTGCGAGAGTTGCGGTTCCAGCACTACATCAAGATGTGCTGGAGGCGATTGGGGCAGCTTTGCAGAAGAGTGCTGTTCACACTATCCACTTGACAACAGACATGTGGACCAGTTGCCAAGCTCTTGATTACATGTGCATCACAGCACACTGGGTCTCTTTTGCAGAGGTTAGAGACAAGACAAATGCAGATGTTGACCCGGACACAGTTTTTCAAGCTACTTGGAAACATGCAACATTAGCCATGTTTGCCATGGAGAAAACTCATACTGCACCTAACCTTTTGGACAGGTTTGATAGGAAGGTCTCTGAATGGCTGCATCCAAGAAATCGCATGGTTGGTTATGTTTCCACGGATAATGGCAGTAATATAGTTAAGGCCATGCAGCAAGGTGGCTATTTCAGAGTGCCGTGTTTGGTGCACAGTATTAACATTGTGGTGCAAGATTTCTTGAAAAAAAGAAAACACAGTCAGCAAGTTACTGACTACCTGCCGAAGAATCTGCACACATTTTAGCCATTCTTTTAAGGCCCGGAAGGAGCTGAGGAGCATTCACATGAACGTAGACTGCCAGTCAAAGGACTCATCCAGGAGGTGGCAACACGTTGGAACTCAACCTTTTACATGCTTGAGCGTCTGTCTGAGCAGTGGGGGGTAATAAATGATTATGTCTACAAACTGGGTTCTACTAGGAAAGTCATGAGGCTAGAGTTGGAGGAATGGAAGCTAGTTGCAAGCCTGACAGACATGCTTCGTCCTTTTGAGGTCTTCACACGTGAAGTCAGAAGGGAGGACTGTTCTTTGGGCAAAGCTATCCCATTGTTGGTCATGCTAGAGCACCAACTGAAGGCGGTGTCTTCAACGTTCCGAGATGATGCTGAAAAGCAAGACGCATATCAGTTGGCGGAGAGGTTATTAAGCTGCCTAGTTGCCAATGAAAGGCTTAAAAACATACATACAGAACAACATCACATTTGTGCCAATATTCTGGATCAACGTTAAGCATGGGCGAATTTTGCGGATCTCGCGTTCGCGGATTTGCGAACTCGCAATCCGCAAAATGCGTGAATTCTCGCGAATTTGCAGATTTTTTTTTTTATGTTCACACGGGTTTCTGCAAGTTCGCGAGGGTATTGTACAATTTCGCAAATTGCGAAATTGTACAAAACGCGTGCGAACTTGCAGCAACCCGTGCGAACACGAAGAGAAAGAAGCTCCTGGTCACAGGAACAGTACGGGGATTGCGCTCAGGAAAGTCAAGGCTGCAAAGGCCTCTACCCAGCATCACAGCTGATTTTCCACGGTAGATTTGGGAAGAGGCACACCTGTCCAGCCTCGAAGACGCTCATGATTGTTTTTGGGCTAATGAATGAGTCACTGAATTTGAGCATTAACTAGTTCGAGCGACCATGATTTGCGGATTTTGTGGTGGGGGGGGTGCTTCCATGCGAGTTCACATGCCTCTTGTATGTATAAAAGGTCAGAGAAAGATCGGTTCAGCAGATGAAGAAAAAGAAGCTCCTGGTCACAGGAACAGCACGGGTATTGCGCTCGTGAAAGTCAAGGATGCAAAGGCCTCTATCCAGCATCACAGCTGATTTTCCGCGGTACATTTGGGAAGAGGCACATGATTGTTTTTGGGCTAATGAATGAGTCACTGAATTTGAGCATTAACTAGTTCGAGCGACCATGTGTGTGTTACTATGCAATCGCCCTGAAGGGCGCAGGGGTCCCTTGAGTGACCTGTAAGGCTGTGCTGCCCTGTAACTATTTTACAATGGTGCCAGCAAGCTGACAGCGCCGTTGTAAAATAGTTACAAAGTTAGCTTGCACAGGAAGCACCTGCTTCGTTTTATCTAGTGGTTCCTGTGCAAGCTAACTTTGTAACTATTTTACAACGGCGCTAGCAGCTTGCTGGCGCCATTGTAAAATAGTTAAATGAGTGTGGGTTCAACTTTTGAACCCGTTACGTTCGCGGATTTTTTTTTGCGGATTTTGCGGGAAATCCGCAAAATTCGCGGATTGCGGATTTCCCGAAAATCCGCAAAATCCGCGAGCGTAACGGATTTCACGCTCATGCTTAATCAACGTACATAAAGGCAGTGGCCAGCAAAGCATTCATTCCTTTTGATGAAGCGGATGTTTCAAAGTACAAACATTGGTTAGCTGTGTCAGCCATTCGGTTCGAAAAAGAGCGGCAGAAAATTCAAGGAGCCGGCAGAAGTACAACTGTATCAGCAGGCCATCCGGCGTCAAGTTCCACTTCGGAATCTGTGGCCGAAGGGAGTCACTTTACCTCACAGCGGTTAACGACACCAGCAGCAACCGTACCATCATCCTCACCTGCACCAGGTCCAGCCATATTATTGTCGGAAGCAGATTGGCTAACTCATCAAGGGTTTGCTCGTTCCAGTGCTGCAAAGGCCACAGATGGTACGCAAAGTGGAGCAACCATGGAGAACCTTGAGTCGATGTGCAGGCCTATCTGGATGACCCAACAGAGGTCTTTGTTAATCATAACCCATTGCTGTATTGGTATGGGAAAAGGCCTCTATGGCCACTGATCACCAACCTGGCTCTAAATTATTTGTCTTGCCCACTCGCAAGTGTGTCTTCTGAACGTGTTTTCAGTGCTGCTGGTGCCATTGTAACTTCAAAAAGGACCCGCCTCTCGCCCAAAAATGTGGAGAGGTTAACACTGATCAAGTTGAATCAGCACTTCATGCCACCAGATTACAAAATACGTGAATGCAGCAAGGAAGAAGAGGACGCCGACTTAGGTGACAGAAGTTCTTCTCTGTTCGCTGACCTACTCCCGTCTCAATTCATAGAGTTTGAGGACGAGCTCTACTTCCCTGACACCGAGGCCTGAAAATGACTTCCTTTTTTTTCGTCCTTATTCACTCTTATTCCTGTGTGGCTTTCTTTGTTTTGCAACTTTTTACCACAACAAAACTCTCACAACAAGTCCATCAGCAGCACTGTCTTCAACGTATTTTCCTTATTGATTTGAAGGTGCCGCAGTCTGCATTCCTGAGGTTCACAAGTTCACAACTCAATCATGCTCCTCTATCCTCCTCCTCCAGACTCCACCTATCCATTTTCCTCAAGGCAGATGGATGGATTACGAAGAATAAAGAAACGTTGTTTTCATAGACGAGTCTTCTCAAGTGGGACTGAAATTACTGACTGACTACATGCTTGCTGATTGCTGACAGAGTTACTTCTGAAATTTACAGGAGAGACTGCCCTGTGGGCCCTCACTTTCCGAAGAAGGTGCGGACAATAAGTAGAACAGGTAATGAATAATTGAGAAGATGGCATGCAGTGGACAGCAATGGCTGTCTGGCTCTGATGAAACCAATTGCTGTTTGTTTTTTGTCCATGAAATGAATCATATGTCTTGTCTTAGTTATTATTTAGTCTTTTGTAACTCATGTCTACTACCCTGTTTATTTTTTCCTTGTATAATTCAAATTGTACTTCAAATTCAGGGGCCACTATGTTGCATTTTACAATATGCAAAATGTCCTTGGAGTGGACTCACTTGCCAATATACCATGATGATTGATTAAATAATATATCTTTTTTCTTTACAGTCACTCACTGGGATGGATGGATCATCAGCGTCGGTTTACGGAAGAACTATGGCCAATTCGTGAGTGGCAAACAGGTAAACCAGTCTACAACAACTACTACAGCAGAGGTATATGTCTGCCTATTCGTGGTATGTAATGGTCGAGGGCGAGGCAGTGTACCGTTGTTGTTATGCCAGGCAGAGTCAACTCCAGACAGCAGTTCATGTAAAATTGGGGCTATGTGGCTTGCTGCATACAATTAGATATGCTTTGTCTGTCTGACAAAGAGTCTACGTATGCTACATCAGGTTGCTTCACTCAGGGGTGCCTGCCTTGACCGTCTGAATGGCACTGCCTCAAGCTTGGGTCAAACATCCGTTATGCTTGCTTAATTTTCTGGTCTTCGTTTTTTTGCGAATCTCGCGAATTTACCGAAAAATCTCTAACCATATTCTTGAGCGGAACGGATTTTTGGCCCATGCTTGCGGCAGGGCCATGCAGACGGTCAAGGCAGGCACCACTGAGTGAAGCATCCTGATGTAGCATACCTAGGCTCTTTGACACAGACAGACAAAGCAAAGGGTTCAGTGCGATTTACTAGGGTTTTTTGGGTTTAAGTTGGTAGGGTTCCCGATGAGTCTAGGCAAGGTTTTAGGGGGTTTGGGGTTCTTTGGTCCAGATTTGGCAGAATTTTGGCCTTTTTTGGTGTTTTGCGGGCGCGTGTGTTTGACTGAACACTAAGTGAAAACTAGTCATAGACCTTCGACTTCTTCTTCTTCTTCAAAGAGCGCAGTGGTTCCATTTTGTTCAGCCTTGCTGAGATTCTTGGGAATCGCTGGAACAAGTGTCCAGGTAAGTTTCAAGAGGATCGAAGTAGTGGAAGTGCTGAAAACAGCAATTTTTTGTGAAAATCGCAATTTGCCATGTTTTGAATATACCAGTATTGCATGTTTTTGGGGGGCTGTTTGGGGGTGTTCTAGATTTGTGGGGGTGCGTCGGGGGGTCTTGGAGCACTGCTGGGAAGGTCTAATTTTGATTGCAAGTGGTTTGAAGAAAAGCCATGGTGGAAAAGGGGGGTTTGGGCCTAGTTGCAGATAGCGTTTTGGCACAATTTAAACTGAGGCCCAGCAGTATTGTCTGTTTTTGGGAGGCTGTTTGGGGGGGTTCTAGGTTTTTGGGGGTGGGTTTGGGGGTCTGGGAACACTGCTGGGATAATATAATTTTGATTGCAAGTGGTTTGAAGAAAATCCAGTTTGGGAAAGGGGGGTTAGGGCTTAGCTGCAGAGTGCATTTGGAGTGATTTTGACTGGTAGACCGCACATTTTCTGTCACATTTTCCATTTTTGCTTTCGGCCTGTTTGGGGGTGTTCTGCTTTTTTGCGGGTGGATTAAGGGGTCTGGGGGCATTGCTGGGAAGCTCTAATATCGGATGCAAGTGTTTAGGATAAAATCCATGGTGAAAAAGTTTTTCAGTTTTTGCTCACTTGCTTGTTTTTGGGGGCTGTTTGGGGGGGTTCTAGGATTTTGGGGGTGGGTTTGGGGGTCTGGGAGCACTGCTGGGATAGGATAATATTGATTGCAAGTGGTTTGAAGAAAATCCATGGTGGGAAAGGGGGTTTGGGCATAGTTGCAGAGTGGCTTTTGGCACAATTTGAAGTTAGGGTTCAACCTGGTAGCAGTATCGCATGTTTTTAGGGGGCTACTTGGGGTGTTCTAGATTTCTGAGAATGGGTTCAGGGGTCTGGGAGCACTACTGGTAATGTCTAATTTTGAATGCAAATGTTTTGAAGAAAATCTATGTTGGAAAAGGGGGGTTTGGGCCTAGTTGCAGAGTTCGTTTTGGCACGATTTGGAGTTAGGGTTAGCACTTTCAAATTTTTTCTGGGGACTACTTGGGGGTGTTCTACATTTTTGCAACTGGGTTCAGTGGTCTGGGAGCACTCCTGGGAATGTGTAATTGTGATTGCAAGTGGTTTGAAGAAAATCCGAGGTGAATTATTATTTTTTTTCCAAAATTGTATTTCTGCAGAGGGCTACTTGGTGGGGTTCGAGATTTTTGCGACTGGGTTAGGGGTCTGGGAGCACTCCTGGGAATGTCTAATAATCATTGCAAGTGTTTTGAAGAAAATCCACGGTGGAAAAGGGGGGTTTGGGCTTACTTGCAGAGTGCGTTTTGGCACGTTTTGAACTTAGGCCTGTAGCACTAACGCATGATTTTAGAGGGTTAATTGGGGGGGGGTTCTACATATTTGCAACTGGGTTCAGGGGTCTGGGAGCACTCCTGGAAATATCTAATATTGAATGCAAGTGTTTTGAAGAAAATCCATGGTGGAAAAGGGGGTTTGGGCCTAGTTGCAGAGTGCTTTTTGGCACGATTTGAAGTTAGGGTTCAACCTGGTAGCAGTATCGCATGTTTTTAGGGGGCTACTTGGGGGTGTTCCACATTTTGCTGACTGGGTTCAGGGGTCTGGGAGCACTCCTGGGAATGTCTAATTTTGTTTGCAATTTTTTTAAAGAAAATCCATGCTGGATCCTCAGAATTCAACCATAGTTACTATTACTATCCTTGTAAAGGAGAACCAGGTTATGCACTTTTGAAGTGATGATTGTATATAATAATAAATTAATAATGTCAGCTCTGAAAACTGAAAGTGTTATTTTTGCACTACACAGCGTACCTTAGATTTTTTTAACTGGTTCACTTCCTGTTTTTTTCCATAAAAAATTACAGGACGGCTTTTACCATGTGCCATGGAACAAATGATGAACTCAGACGCAATCCGCAATTACTCATCAGGCAGCCGTGGACAGTGTGTCTGGTCACCAATATTGATCGACTGAGCGTAAGATGGAATGGAGGAGTATATCGCAAATAAGAGGAATGGCTGGATGCATGCAACTTCACCAATTCAGCAGGACAACTACAACATAAAGTTACAGCATTCTCTCTTAACTTCTCCTTATCTTTTAAATGTTATTGTTGTAAACGTGAACTTCTATGAATGTGACAAGGTGCGTTTCTTTGTTCTCTGCTTCAAAGTCATCTCTCCAGCTATTTCATACGTTTCTTTGCTATTTTTATAACTAACTTAATGTACTAATAATAAGTGTTTATTCTCTAGGAGGGCAGAAAGGCAAGTGAAATTGCGTAATTAATGCAGCCCTGTACTAGTGTCAATGTCAAATTGTTTCCTCATACTTACTAATAAGATGTAGTAAGTACAACTTTTCAGTAACCTAACCATCCGTTTAGCAAACAACTTCATGCATGCAGTAGTGCACTACCTTTATGTCCCTTAAAAGATTTATGGATATCTTTGAATCCAAACATTTGTTTCTCTTCATTTGTTGTTTGTACATGCAGTGTTTATTTTTTTCTTCTCTCCACAAACTTTTTCCCAAAAAACCCCATTCCCATCCAATCTTCAAAAACCCTAACCCTCTTCCCCCGTGCTGTGCGGTTTTTCATTGAGGTATGACTAAATGACAACAAGAAATTGCACACAGTTGCAGGGGAGGATAAGGTCTAAGCAACAGAAAAAATATTGGAAAATGGAATTTCATGTGCGACATCGTGGATTGAGCATCAAACATCATGCTTGTACACATGACGAATCAAATGGTTAATTCTTATCTTTAAGTATCCTTTGGCTTCATAATATTTCTTATAGTAGCCATAGTCCACGAAACTAGTACTTATATTTAGAATACTTTAGTACTGCTTAGGCTACAATTTATGGCACTGCTCTGTAGCGTACTATCTATCGTACTGTTTCTAATGCTACGCTCAGGCCACTCATTTCCTTTTTTTTCATATGCTGCTACTGCCAGTGTGTACCACTACTACTACCAGCACAACAATGATATTTCATCCGTCGAGGATTCAAGTCAACAACCAACCTTACTCACCATTTGCCATGTAGGCAGCCCTGTGGCTACCCCTATTCCCAAACACAAATCACAGATAAGATAAGCATTTTGGAGAGGTAGAATAATGGGCTAGGACTGGTAGGAGAGCAGAGACTGCCAGTACTACTAGTAAAGTACTAGTAGGGCTACTGAATTCACTAACTCGGTTACTGGCACTTTGGTACATTTCAGGACTAGATGTTTCATTCATGCTGGTAAGTTGGAAGAAACCAAACGTCCAGTAACCACCGCCTACCCCCACACAAAATAATATGAACGTGTATACTATGTTTTGGTATGAAAAATAATTATTAAGAAATATATTGATGTAGTCAAAAAATAAAATAAATTAACCCAACTCACCCCCCTGCCTAACCCCAACCAATGTCCAAAAGTCCAAAAGTCCCCTCTCCCAAACACCCAATTCCTACCCCCCAACAGTCTTTAAAAAAGGGGCAAGGGACAGTCACTTCCTCCGGTGGTGTAGTGTGCACAGCTGTTCCTGCACGTCCCGCAGCTCTTTGTGGAGGTCCCGGAGCTGGCGCTGATGTTTTTTGAACAACCGCTCCAGGTAGTCTACTCTTTTACGGAGGCGGCGCTGATGTACCATCCAGGCTCTGGGGGGGGGCAGCTGATTGTGTTGCTGCTGTGCGGCGGCGGTGGGAGGCTGTCGGGCCACGGCTCTGTTTGGCTGGAGGCTTCTGGCTGGTGGACACGGGGGCACTGGAGGAGGATGCAGTGGTTGCTGTCTCCTCCTCCTGCTCCCGAGCCCACAGCCGCCGATACTTGGCACAAATAGCCTCCAGCTTACGGGCCCTGGCCCGGACAGCCATCTCCTTTCTGGTGAGCTTTTTCGGAGTAGCATCTATATGAAGAAAGAAAGAAAAATACTGTAGCCAATAGTCTTTAACATAAAGTCAAAATAATTCAACGGAAAGTTGACTCTCAGTAACACCAGCAAGTAGCAAACACAGTATAACATTTTGGCATGTATCTTTCCGCCGTCTTTGTAGGCCTTTGACATTAGTGGGAGTTTTAGGAATTCCACTAGCAGGACAATGGATGGACTCACTACTACATACATAGTCAGAGAGTACTAAAAAAAGTTTTCTGTTTTTTTCTCTTGTTTTGCAAAAGAAATTACTGGTACGTGAACTTGTGGTAGCCGGCATGGCAGCTCACTCAGCTTGCACCCAAGAAAAACATACACAAGTCATGATGACGCAGACTCGCAGTACTTTAAGCAGTACATGCAGGTGGGGATAGGAAGCTCTAACTTTTCTATAGGGGTGGCACTGTCACTGGCCATACTCGGTTACATCAAGGGCTACTGCTCAATGTAATGATATCTTTTGCACTGCCCCCCTGGGCCTTGCCTACTGCAAAAGAAGAATGAAGATTATTCAATTCTGATCATATATCATTATCCTGCCAATCACATGATCGTTGGTTATATGATGGATGACTTTAGGTGCTTTGTTTTGATAAATTGAGTGAACTACAGCGATAGTCCACCCATGACACAGCTGAAATAAAAATTTTAACATAGGGAGTGAGTGTGGTACCCATAATTGCTGGAGGAAGGGACTTGACTCAATATAATGTTGTCAGCTATACAATACATACACAGTAGATGCTGTGCTTGCAAAGTAAAGTTCTGTACTGTTAGTCAAGGCAGGGAGTATTTGTGAACAATCGCAAAATTCTAGTATTAGTAACAATCTTCATCCACTCAGCGTCTGCTCCACTACATCATATACCTCTGCTAACAATGAGGAAAAAGAAGATAACATCCAGGCTTCCAAAGTACGCCTATCATTCTTCTTAATGTCTCAAATGTACCAAGTTTTCTTTTTCTCAACAACCAACTAACACCCTTTTCATTATATTTTGGAAACCACCGTCTTCTTCTCTTGACTTGCATTCAAAAACACCATTCTTTACAGTCATAAATGTTAAGACTCGCTCGTCCTTCATTTCAAACTTCTTTCACTTTTCGTTCTTCACATCCCTAAAGTACATCTGATATGACTTGGCTTCACGATAAAAGTTTTCCAGCTGTGTTGAAGTCAAATAGAGAGGGCCATTGCTTACCCAAGAAGTACCGTCGCTAATGCTATTACAAGTGAAGGTTGACTGTCTTCTCCGTGATAGCCAAAAAAGTACTTCTAAATTAGTAACTGTTCTTAACAGTACAGTGTACTTGTACTAGTGTACTGTGTACTGTACAGTACATCATACACTCCTTTGCGAGCCTAATCAAAAATTTCAATAAGTAAGGAGTATAATAACTTACCACCGTCCGCCGCCGCTGAGCCTTCCCCCCCAGCTCCTCCTGGTGGCGCTCCTAGAGTGGACCCCTGCACACTGCTGGCCCCGGCACTGGTGGTCATCTGTGCCACATCAGATGTTGTGACGTCTAGAAAAAACATGTCATATTTTCAGATGCCATACACAACACCCTATTTCGTCTGGTAATGCAAGAAAATGCTACATAACACATTTTTTATTACTGAGATTGAAAAAGAGTAACAGTTTTGGGGAGGGTGTTAACTTTGTATATGCTTATTCCATTAAATGCTACACTTCTTAGGACAACTGATGAATGCTTGCTTAACGTGCACCATTTTTCTAATTACAGAAAGAAGATTACATTGCCCTTCTGCCAACAGGACGATTCGCCTACTACTAGTAAGTCTTCACCAGCAGTACTTTAAGTACTTTAAAGAAGGTGGGGGCTCCCGCACAGTTATTCTAATAATTTCATGTGTCTGTTAACTATTACCTTAAAATAATTTGATTCATGGGAATGTTGTTTAACGTCATCTATCAGCAGTGCTCGCTCCGAATACTACGCTACTAAAAATAAAGAAATCATTTTTTCATTTCTTAATTGAAAATAAAACTTTAAAACTAACAAACACTGTGTGGTTTTTGTTCACGAGTGAGTGAGCAGAAGGGTTTGAACTACTGCAATTGATCTCAGATAGGCCGGTACTCGGCGGTAGTCTTCTTCTGTTCTTCTGGGTCGTAAAATCATTGGTCAGAGACACTAGATAGTTGGTCAGGAGATTGGGGGTTCAACTTCTGTTCTGGATCAGAGTTTTGTTTAACACCGTTTGCCGACTGGAAAAGCTTAGCTACCTACACAGACCAACTCATAATCGTAAATAGTAGTAGCACAGAGAGTGATGGTAGAGGCAGGATAAGAATGTAGAAAGTAGTCTAGATTAGAAGAAGATCAAAGACTATTTTGTAAAGAATAGAATTAGGAAAAAGTTTGGAATGAATAGGAGCTGTAAAAGTTAGGGAAATATAAGTATTAACCCTTTCGATGCTCATGACGGAACGGTTCCGTCATGAGCATCGGTTGGGCTGTGCTCATGACGGAACCGTTCGGTCATGACCACACCCATTAACATTGGGCCCCAGCACTGGCGGTAAATCGTGGCAGCATGGATGAGGTTAATATAACAATAGAACAACTTACTGGGGCCAGCATAAGAGCCTGCAAGGGACCGATCCTGTGACTGTCCACCTTCTTCCACCGGAGTCTCAATGGTGCTAGTCGCCTTGCCCCTGGGAGGTGCTGATGATCAGGAAATAAAGGAACACAACATGGATGACTGTTTTTTTGAAATATTTGATTTCTTTGAACACAATCTAAAATTATATTGGGGAAACAAATTAAGAACAATTGCACTACATGTATTGACCTATCTGATCTGGTCAAATAGGAGGATAGTACAGTATTGCAGGATTCGCAGACCGTCTAATAGGAAAGTATGTAATTCACTAACTACACCAACAACAAAAAGGTTCTACTACGACTGCCATCACTCAGCAGCACAAGACATCATGTGACACACACAGTCCGTCATCATGATTGCAGACCACGGACAAAGGTCCTATAACAAGTAATAAATAATATACTCACTGTATCAATCCACCACTATCTCTTCTTAGTGGCAGCAGGAGTACAAAGTAGGACTAGACTTGAGTCTCTACTGTCTCTAGCATTACGCAGTTATGCTCTCAAATGAGCAAAAAGTTGCAAACAAGTAAGCATAGTAGCAACGCAAATTACCAGGCGAGCAACTGCAATGTCAGAAGCTATTTAAACATTAATTCACCTGCAATGTAATCGAATGTAATCGAATCAGCAGCATTCGTACTCTTCCGGAAAAAAATAGATTAGCAATATAACACAGAGCAGAAGAAAACAAAGTAGTTATTAAATAGCTACTCACCAAGGCCAGGGATCTCCACACCTAGCAGGTGGAGCAGGTCCTGCTCCCGGTCGAGGACGTCGGCCCACCGGTGCATCGCTTGGTCGTAGGTGTGCCGGACCCCGACTCCCTCCGCATGGCTTAGCACACCTTATCCCACCGCTGGCGACGCTTCCGGAGGCCATACCCTTGACCGGGCCTCCCCCCTGCTGCCACGGTATTAGAGAGGTGGCGCAGAACAAAAAATATAAGAGCGGCCACCTCCACAGTGGTAAAAACCTCCCTGGCCACTACATCCACTCCCCTCAATCGCCCGCAAGGGAGCCGGCTACAGGGTGCGGGCCCTTCCCATTTGACTTTCCGGCTCCCTTTGCCATGGTCCTGGGCGAAAGAAGAAAAGAATAGGGGGAAAAAATAAAAGAGAGAGCTAAACAGAAAAAGTAGTTATTAAAGCAACAAAAAGTTGAAAAAAACACAAAATATAGATCTAGACAAATAGAGAGAGAGATAATGAGCAAAAAAGAGCAAACAAAGTTCAAAGAAACAAAGGAATGCAAAGATTAAAAGAGGATAGAAAAGCCAGGCCCAGAACCATACCAATGAATGAAAAACAAGATGGCCGCGCCCACTGAGGACCGTGTGGGTAAGTTTGCACAATATTTCCCCCGCGAGCACACAAAAACACATGCGAACTCGTAATAGCTCGCCGCACACACGCGAGATTGCCAATAGCGCCCGGTAACGGAAATACGCAACTTGCACAAGATGGCAGCGCCCATGTACGACCGCATGGGTAACTTCGTGGTCGGTGCGCTGCAAGCGGCCCACGAATACCCAAAAAAACCCGCGAACACGCAAAAAACCCAAAATCTGCAAATTCGCACGAATTCGTGAATTTTGCGGATCGCGAATTAGCTTTCGCATGAATTCACGTACCGCGAATTCGTGCATTTCACCCATACTTATTAATAAGTGAACCAATACTAATGCCTTCCGTCACTATCTACTTGAAGCTCAAGAAAACATGTCTTTCATGCACCTTCAGCGCACCCACTGTACTAAATCCAACTCTTTCCAGTTGGTGGATACAAGTTGGAGGTGTCCGAGAATGCCTCAGAGTCCTACATTTCTCTAACTGAGTGAGCATATGTACCTTTGAAACTAAGGCAAGCATACTGGGCAATACTGCCCAAGTTCCTAAGCCAAATAAATGTCCTGTGGTGCTCATTCACCGACACTTCTACTTTTGCTTTGAAATTGTGAAAACTCAATTAGTTTCAGAAGCAATGCTATTCAAAAAGGGTACAAGACTCAATATCTTGTATGATAATTGTTTTCACATGTTTAATTTAAGGACATTTACATTTCATTATGTTTAAAAAAAATGCAGTCTTCGCAGTGCTCACTTATATATGGACAACATAGAACAAGACACTGAACAGATCTCAAAGTTGCTTCGGATTTGATATCAAACAAACATATGTATGTGAAGGGGTGACCACTTTCTCTACACAATACAAATGTGTACTTCTTCTGAATAATTTGTTTACACCACCAGAACAGTCTGCCTAACCATGCAACCTGGAATACATTGAAGACTCTATCTTGAAGTATTCTTGCATGCATTGCTTACAGGATGCCTTATTGAAGACCTGAAGAATCCACGGTTACTAGGGAACTTTAGTCAGATGACTTTTGTCTTGATGAGTCCAGAAGACTAACTACATGTTGAATCGTTGAAATTACCTCCCTAAGTTGCTTTGAAAACATTTTATGGTTCACCAGGAGATACCATAAATTAACAGACAGGACTGTCGCTCATGGTTGTTTGATATAAATCATATCCCACCTTTGAATTTGTTGACAGTCTTGTTCTATGTTGTTGTATACTAATTAATTCACTGTCTAAGCACTGTATCATTTGCACTAATTTTTATACATACTGAAATGATTATTGTCCTGATGCTAAAAATGTGAAAATCATCATCATGCAAGAAATTCTGTCCTGTATTCTCCAATAACTTTGATTATGATACAAATTACTAATTGTGTTTGCACACTTTCAAAGCAAGTAGAATTGTTCATGAATGAGTGCCAAAGGACATTTGTTTGACATATTACACTTACTCTGGTTTTCGAGGGTAATCATGATGGCCCTTATATTGTGTAGATAAGTTCCCTAAAAAGCACTTCAAAATCTAGTCAAAACTTTACAATTTTGCCTCAAAGGGTACTTTGCGACAATGTTTCTTATGTTCCATCCACCATTATGTGCATTATGGGGACCATGATGCACTTGTCAAGCAACAAACAGAACACCTACCACATTCTGATGACAAATAAAGGTGTCAAGCAGGCTATAAGCAAGCCCATGATTTCTTCAAGTAGAGGAACAAAAATTCTACAAGTGCTTGCCTAGTGAAGTGGTGGCCCATGAAAAGTAGGTATCCATGCACACCCATTGAAAGGTTTACCTTGTGATAGCTCCAGCTTAGTCAATTTAACAACACTTCAGTTTTGTATCGTAAAAAACATGAAGCAAGAAAAAAAACACTGGGCTAGCTGGGATGTGCACTGGGGACAATAAACACGACTCTCTTACTTCTTTCCTTGCTTAAAGCAGACTCTACAGGGATGACATGGTCGAGCCTTTGTAGCTGTTTCTGGATTGGGATTGGCAAAGTGCTAATCCTGCAGGCTTGCCGCATCCCCCAGAGCAAATGAAGTGGAGGCTGCTGCTTCGATAGCAGCAAGACTTTCAATGACAGTCAACTGAAAGACAAGGAAAGACATAAGTCTTAGTGTGGTGGTCTGATGATAAACAAAATATGCATTAAATGTTGCCATCTGGGTCAGGTGGGTAAACAGCTTTTCATACCAAGTGAGAGTTTTACGACTCGCATTGTATAGCTGAAGAACCTGGTTGTTCTTATCCACTCCGCCCATATTCTTGTAATCAAGTATACAGGTAGGTTTATGAACTTCGGCCATCTGTCCCCAAACTGTGACTGGGAAGTGCTCTCACCATTAGTTGCTTCTTACAAACAAGCTTCTGTGGGAATACTTTGTGGCAACAGCAAACTATACTGCATGCCACAGTGCCAGCTTTGTACAGCGCACTGGACGACTCTACTCTTGTATAGAAATTGTCCATTTAAAGGTTGTAATCTTTGTGAAGGAGTAGATGGTCAAGCTGCCATATAATCTTTCCTGTGACACCTAGTGTGGGAGGACAACCTACAGGGTTTAGAGTGGAGTCCTTTACTGTTTACACTCTCAAGCTGTAGACATAGCTAGGAGAGCTCTCACACAGCATGTACAACTTGATGCCATAGCAATCTCTTTTGCTTGCAAAGTACTGCCTGAACAGGATCCACCCTTTGTAGAAGATTCAGGACTCATCAATGGCTATATTCTTTCAGAAGAATGAATTTCTGTACACCTGGCAGAAAAATGTTACACAAGAGCTTGAAATTTGAATGTGTCATGGTCTGGATGGTTTCACTGCAATGCATCAGAATTGTCTTTCAAATGCAGCATACATTGCAAAAGCAAAAAACGATCTCTGCTCATGTACGGTGTGAAGATCTGGGTTACCCAAACCATGTGAGTAGGCCAGTAGGACTGCAAACTTAGTTTATGCACTAGCCTCATTTTGAACATAAGGCCTAAAATTATCTTCAACTCCTCAAGCAAAGTGAGAGTCCTCTGGTGTGCCCTGCAATGAGGTCCTAGAGTGCTTTCATGCATCCTCAGAAATTGTTGGCATGCCAATTTGTTAACTGTATTATTTGTTCAAGGAAGTCATATTCAATCGGCAGAGAATGGATCGTAACAACTTTTCATCCAGCGTCGGCCAGTAAAATGTGGAATTTGGGCTGATTTAAATCGTGGGGCTGCCAAGAGAGCACTTCATCTGTGCTTGCTGCTGCACATGCCCGCTCTCTGGGTTGGACTAACCTACTACGGTCACCCGCTGCACAGGCTGTGCTTGCACAGGGACATTGCGATTGCCATCACCATGTCCCTCATAATCACTAGAAGATAAGCCATTTTCTTCTCCCTTGGATGCTATCTTAGTATCTGCTGTCTCTGATCCTGCCTCAGAGCTGTCCTCCATGACCTGAGTTAAGGCCTGGGCAGGAATGTATACATTTAGTTGAGGACAGATGAGGAGAAATAAAGAAAAAGGCTGAAAGCCATTCAAAGGTTCCACCTTGTGTACACAGAGAAACTGAACTTAAAAAGGGTGATGCACAAGCTGCAATGGCTCTAGAAGGGCCACATAAATAAAAGCTATGCATATTGTGATGCAAACTGAATGTAATATTACATTTGTTGGTTCTGGCGAATGTGACCACACCTTCCAAATAGTGGGAGAATGGGGTTTATAGCTGGGAAGTGTTGGCCATGTATTTCCTAGAATGTACTATATCTTTGGGAAAAATGCCTATTAAAGGTTACTGAAACAATGGTATGAATGCTATTACATGGGAATAGTATTTCCAAAAATGTATCACGTGGGACAAAGAGATGGAACTAATGCATTTAAACACACATGCTTGAGAAGATAAGATAATGCTGCTGAGGTGATTAGGGATGTATTTGGTGAAATAATTACATCAGTTGGGGTGATCTTAATGTAAATAAAATTCAAAAACTTTCCGCTGTAGTTTAATAGATTATCGACTGATACAGTTGGAGGATTTCTTGCCATAGCTACTTAACCCCTTCGAAGCTAATGACGAGCTGGGCTCGTCATGGCGCTTACCTGCCGTGCACGGATGACAAGGCCAGCTCGTCATGAATTATGGTGATTTTGGTTTTTCAGCGCAGGACGGGAAAACGCCTAGCAGCCATGTGGTTAAATGGTTTTTATAAGCTCTATGGTGTTACAAAATTGTCTTACATTAGACGTCCTTCTTGCAAAAGAGGGCAGTGTCTGTAGGATGCTGAAAGTTCAACGATGTTGCACGTATATCTGCAACATATTTGCGGGGGTATATTATCAACATTACCGACTAAGAAAAGGATTTTGGTGAATTTAAACATTGGGACCGGATTAAAGATTTCGAGGTCATCCCAAGGCATGACAGCAACCACAATGCGTTGGTCCTGACGCTTAAACCTGAATCTTTTGGACTAACCAACCCCGCCCCTAGTAATAACTTGGCAGTACCTCCCAATATTATATCCAATAATAGGAGAAGGGTCAAGTGGCCTTCGTGTGTGGATTCACCTAGTCGTCTTGCAGAAATCTATCAGATTGCTACCCCACTCATAAGCGAAATGGGGAGTGCCACTTCCCATGGGCAAATTGTTGAGTCACATGGAAAGTTAGTACAGGGCCTAGGTGATATATTTTATCCTCTTAGTAGAACGAAATCGCGCAGGACTAAAATACATCCTTGGTATGACCATGCCTGTAAGAAATCCAAGAAAGACCTCCTCATGGCAATCCAAGGACACCCTTAAAATCAAAGCCACTAGATTGTTTTATAAGAAGGAACTAAATAGGGCTAAAAGTGAGTGGGAGGAAGCTAGATGGGGGGAAATGAGACAGTCCCTGCTCCAAAAAAACTCTAAGACCTTCTGGGATATTGCTACCTCATCAGTGGGCATCGAGCGAGACGATGGGGTCTCGAATATTGCTCCCATAGTTTGGGAGACACACTTAAGGTCACTCTATACTGGTCCTGAGTTAGAGATATCCACGCCCCAGACCCCCTGCATGAGCATAGACTGCCGGGGACCTGGGTTACCGGGGCTCTCCTTGGTAAGGTCCAGGATACTACCCTTGCCTTCGGGATTCCTTCAACCCCATACTCCCGGCACGAGTACCGACTGCCAGGGGACTTGGGTCTCGGGGATCCAGGGAACAATGACACCCAGATAGCCCCTGGGGCCTCAATGGCCCTAGACCCCTTGCACGAGTATAGACTGTCGGGGGTCTCGGGCCCCGGTGACAGGATGAGACAAGCGGGTGCCCTAGAGAAGATCATTACATTTAATCCCGATTCCATTTCCCTTAAAGAAGTGGAGTCGGCAATTGAGAGGCTACCCCCAAACAAAGCCCCTGGCCTTGACAGGCTCCCTGGAGACCTTTTTCGCTCCCAACCTAAAATCTGGGCCCCATACCTGATGGTCTTGTTCAATGCGGTCTTGCAAGGCTCGGCATTGCCCGAGACCTGGCTTGGAGCTGAGATCGTTCCAATCTTTAAAAAGGGTTGTCCGCTTGTTCCATCTAACTATAGACCAATCAGTTTAATTGACGCCACCCAGAAGCTGATGTAGCAAATCCTACTCGATAGATTATTGGGTTGGATGGAGGAGAATAAAATCTTAACTACCCTTCAAGCCGGATTCAGATCAGGGGTCTCGACCATGGACCAGATCTTTCGACTCCAGGTCCTATATTGGAAAACTGCAAGAATAGAGGGTGGCAGCCTCTATCTTGTTTTTGTGGACCTGCGGGCCACATTTGATCTGGTTCCCAGGGAGAGGCTCTGGACGGTCTTGGAGGAGCTTGACCTGCCTCCCTATTTGCTGAAAGCCCTTATCAGACTCCATACGGGGAATTATGCTCAGGTGAGATGTGGAAGGAACGGGGAACTATCAGCCCGTTTCCCTGTTACCCGGGGAGTACGCCAGGGCTGTGTTTTGGCCCCCACCCTCTTTAGCCTGTACGTTAATGGACTGATTGATGTACTTTCTGGCATCAAGGATAATGATGCTCCCCGTCTGGCCACTGGTAGGGTGCCCGCTTTGATGTTCGCGGATGACACCCTGTTGTTATCGCGGACATCAACGGGCATACAGTGGGTTCTGGACGGGTTTGTGTCCTTTTGTGCCTCACGGGGGTTGGAGGTCAACCTGGAGAAGACAAAGTTTATGATCTTCAATCCCCCGAGACATACCCGCCCAAATCCTATGCTTAATGGAATTTCCCTGGAGCGTTTCAAGACTTTTGTATACCTGGGGGTCACATCGACTGAACATTTCACATGGGACCACCAAGTTTCTAAATCATCCCTGAGACGGTCCCAGATCACGGGAGGCATTGGCGGATTTCACAGCGCTTCGATCTTCAAACCTGTCACTCCTGCCCTTGAGATTTATAAAATGCAGGTTAGGCCAGCAGCTTTGTACGCCGCAGAACTTTGGGGACATATGAAAGTACATGAGCTATCGAAGGTTGAACATGCCTTTATGCGCCATCTGGTAGCTCTCCCACAAAGTACTCCCTTAATACCACTACGCCTAGACTTAGGCTTGGAATCCACCGACGAGCTGGCAGCTGCACGACCGCTGCTCTATTGGAGAAGACTCTGGTCCGTGCCGGAGCTGGCATCCTTTAGGGAAGAGTTCACTGCAATTTGGGGACAGCTACAGCACAAGAACATACCTTGGCTGGCCCATGTCAAGGCTTTTTTCCATCAACTTGGTATGTCACAACTTTGGGATGCACCGGAAGACTGCTGTGTGAAGATGCAAAGGTCCCAACTAGTGGCGGCTGTTAAGTCCTACAACCTTAAAACTTTACACTGTTCGACCTCCTTGGGAAGGCTGACCACAGAGTTTCTTCTGATGAAAGTTAGCCCCAGGACGGAGGTGTTTTTGGACTTGGTGCAGCCCCCATTCGCAAGAAAACTGTACACCCAACTGAGGCACGGCTCCTTACAAATCGGGGCACTTACATCCAGATGGTCACTACTGCTAGAGGCCAATTGCCCTGCTTGCAACTATTGGAGGGAAGACATTGTACACATATTCTTTTTCTGCCCCGCATACAGCGGAATTCGGAAATGCTGGATCCTTCCACTGTGCAGAAATTTGGGGTTTAGACAATGTGCCCAAGCCACAAGAGTTTTAACCTATGACACTGCCCCTCCCATTGTTTTTGCTGTTTCCCGTTTTTTATTTGGCATGTGGAGGAGAAGATCTCTTTTTTCTAGTACGAAATAACGCCCAACAGGCATTTATCTGCTTATTCCTTGATAACTCACTGTTTAATATCTTTTTAATTTAACTGTATTTGTGGTTTTATTACTGTGCTTGTACATATTTTATTGCACTTTTATGGTCTTTTGACCGAAATAAAGTTATCAAATGGAATGGAAATTTGGAGGAGCTTGGGAATCAATTGGAAAGGGTTTAACTTCTGTTGGAAAATGGTTTGCAACTTTGGGAGGTACTTTATTGGGAAAAATATTAGCCCCATAATAACCATTGCTATTTGCATACTAAGAAGATTGAAAAGAAAGAAATCAGAAATAGAAGTAGAACAAAGAAAATGTGGATGTTATGACAAACTGAAAGCTTTGAAAAAATCTAGGCTAAAAGGTTTGAAAACATCAGCACTATAACTGTGACATCAGATAAAATAAGAGATAAAGGTGTGATGGCTTGATTCACCATCAAAGGGGGAATTGATGGAGCAGAGACTTCATTAAACAAATTTAGTGACAACAGAAATGATTATGTAAGCATTTTACACAAATGATGACAAACACTTTTTTGAAAATGACATACAACAAACGATTCAGATACTGCATCGTAAAAGCTGGGAAGACAGTTTGAGATATTTTGTATTTTAAATGTAATAGATATGGTTATTAAAAAAGTACTAATGGCATTGAGTTTCATTATTATGAATGTGATAATAATAAGACTAAAGAAAACAAATCTGCAATGCATTGATTTCAATGAGAAAAGTATGAAAATGATTAGTTCATGTTATGCCGTGTGCACCAAAAATTATTAAAGAAAAGTAGGTGTTACGCGGTTTTGTTTTCGAGTCTTCATGAAAAATCTTTTCTAATGTGCATTTTTTATATATATATGTATATATATATATATATATATATATATATATATATGAAAGCAGTCCTTACCGCTATCAACGCGGACACAGCAGGCGCAGACCACCTCTCCCATAAAGTTACTCCAAAAGAAGATTTAAAGAGCCGCCATCACACCGTTAGTCATGTTGCAGTGAAGATTTTATTGTGCAGCATTGACAGAGCAAGTGCTCTCCTTGACGCGTTTCACTCCTATTTTTAGGGTTCCAATGGACAGGTTCAGTGCACAACACAGCTTATTTGTACAGCCTAAATACTTTTGGTCAAGCAAGCCCAGAGCTACTTTCCCTCCTCCCGCCTCTGAAAGAGAATACAGATCTTTAGCATAATTCCCACTCTTGGCGGCACACAGGGGTTAAAGTAAACATCACTGGGCAGTTGCCCTCTTTATTCACACTGCTTCCTCACTTTGCAGGGTCAATAGACCTTAGTCTCAATCTCCTCTCCTTCAGTTTCTCAGTTAACCAAATACTGGCTGACTTTGGAGCACCACCCCTCCTTGGTGTCACACGGGGGTTGCCCAGTTAATTAACAGCCCCTCCCTTCTCCACCTTACTTGGTACCAGAAGCGGTAACCACAGCAGCCAGGGCTTCTCTCTTCAAGTCGATGCCTCTTTCACAGGCCAGGCCTCATGCCCAGCAGGCCCACAACTAAGGAAGGCCTCCTCGAGACACCAGTGGCCCGGAATTGCCACTAGCGTCCACTCTCTCCACACGAGTGGTCGCGCTTCTTCTCAGGCGCAATGGGCGGTGTCCCCGCGGTCGCCGCCTCCCTCGCTGCCTCCTACGCTGCCCACCTTATCTCTTGGTAGCCGCGCCTCCACACAGGTGCCACGGAGCAGTGTCTCCGCTGGGCGCCGCTGCACACGCTTTCTCCTGCGCTTCCCACCTCACTCCTTGGGCAGCCGCGCTAGAGAACAGGCGCGAAGGAGCAGTGTCTCCGCCCGGCGCCGCCTATTCACGAACTCCGCGCCTCGGGGTTTGCGCGAGAGAGCGGTGTCTCCCGCCTCAGCTGGCGCTATTTACAACACTTCTCCAGGGGCGATGTACCTCCTCGACTACAGCTCCTCAAGGCCCCTCGTGGATTCGCGCTGCGCTACTCACAAGGCTGGTAAGTCAGTCTTTTGGAGCCTTATCAAGGGGGGTTAGAGGAATGTTCAGGAAGGACCAGAGGGGGGCCAGCAGGAGCTTGAATGGCCACTTCCCTCAGGGGTAATGAACCACACCAGGGCTCAGTCAAAGGGACTCAGGGGGGAACGTCCTCAAGTGGTAAGTGTCAGCCTTAAAGGTAACTAATTACTAATTGTGTGCTACCCTCCCCAGGTCACAGCCTCACTCCTCGGGTTCTATGGTCATCACAACATGGCCGCCCACACACCAGCCTTTTTATAGGCTGACCCCAAAAGGTCCAGAAGGGACCGGAAGGTTCTAGAAGAATCCTATTGTGCCCTATGGACCCAGTCCCAGTGGTGGCAGTTGTGGCAGTTAAAAGCCACCATTTTGTATGTCAGAAAAAATCCTGTCAGGAAGGCGCCTAGGCCTCAGGTGAAAAATCATGAGGGCACAAGAACAACTATCCCCCAGGCCAACACCATAAAAATCTAGTAGATCCGAAAAGATAGTAAGGAAATGAGGGGCAAAAAGGGGACAAAATAAATAAATAATAGGAGGGGCTACGCAAAAGGCCAGACAGGTCTAACAATATATATATATATTCACTGAAAAAACCATAGGTTTCAGACATGTTATAGTTAGGAATTAGCATTTAAAAAACCTTAAAAATCAACTGAAAAAAACATAGGTTTTAGGGGTGTTATAGGGGTGTTATAGTTACCTGGACATTTCATTCATACAAAACCATTGAAATTCCTCCATTATAGTTAGTTGTACTAAGTATAACTCACGCGCCCGCCGCAATTCACTGCTGATGATGTCACATATTACATCATTTATGACATGGTCAGTGACATCACTGATGACATCACTGATGACACCTCAAATGACATCACTGATGACATCATCCAGTGAATGTAGTTTAGTTCGATATTTAAATAAGTATTATAAATATATAGCAATCTGCATTAAAGACTGAGTGGATGTATAAGTGTCTGAATGGAGGATTTAGTAGCAATGTGATTGACTGTCTAAGTGACTAATTTAAAGTGTCTCACTAAATATATGGGATAATGATTAAACTGTGTGAATACTTGTATCATTCTATCTCTTGTTGTGTAAACTACTACATAAGTTTGTTAATAGCTATGTGAAAGTCTATATTAGTTATTAATTAGTTAAGTGATATTTGTATGGGATAGTGAATGTGTGCGTGGTTGAGTGGGAGGTGTGTAACTGTCCAAAAATGTGTAAATAGTTGATTTAGTAGATTTATGAGGTTAAGACTGTATGTGGAAATACTTGTCTGGGTGAGTGAATCTCTTTATGGGTGTGGTGATGAGTAAATATATTTCTCAATGATACATGTCCAACACACTAGAAATATAAAAGGCAGTGTATGTGACAGTTGTATATAAATAAGTATAGATAAGATTCAGTGATTGTATGAGTGACTGTATCAAAAACTGTATACTTGTAATAGTGATTTTATAACACACTAAGTATGAGTTACTATCTATATGAATACATAAAGTGGTGTTTGTA
The DNA here is from genome assembly GCF_964263255.1 of Lissotriton vulgaris. NCBI lineage: Eukaryota > Metazoa > Chordata > Amphibia > Caudata > Salamandridae > Lissotriton > Lissotriton vulgaris. The sequence continues at coordinate 1,582,092,743 of NC_141691.1, forward strand.
TAAGTGTGTACCTTAGTAAATGTAAGTATGATCAATTGTTTGCATAAGTGAGTAGGATGACTGCATAAGTGAATAGGATGTGTGCTGGTGTGTAATGTCGATGTAGGTGTATAAGTATATTTAATAGCGTTCTATTGATCTTTGTTAGCATGTATGAGCGAATCTATAGGTAAGTGTTTAGATGTGTGTGTAGATGTAGGAATCACTGAGTGGGTTTTTAGAAACTGGTATTGGTGTGTCAATGGTTTCAAATATGGTACTCCATATTTTATAAAGAGTGTTGAAAGGTTATACTAGTGTATGATAAGATGTATCAGATTGTCACGTGGATGATGTAATCAGTGATGTCATTTGAGATGTCATCAGTGATGTCACTGACCATGTCATGAATGATGTAATATGTGACATCATCAGCAGTCGATTGCGGCGCGCAAGTTATACTTAGTACAACTAACTATAACTGAGGAATTTCAATGGTTTTGTATGAGTGAAATGTCCAGCTAACTATAACAGCCCTAAAACCTATGGGTTTTTCTGTGAATTTCTAAGGTTTTTTAAATGCTAATTCCTAACTATAACATGTGTGAAACCTATGTTTTTTTCAGTGAATTTCAAAGGTTTTGTAAATGACAATTTTTAAATGTATTAATTGTTATATTTAATTTTTTTATACTATTTCCTACATTTTTTTTACACTATTTATTTTTAGATATTTTATTTTTATATATTACATTATAATTACATTCTACATTACATTACAAAATATACTTTCTCAGAATGAATTACTTTAGTTTAAATACTTTGCAAATAAGCAATAGACTTTTAGGTACAGTAGTTACAGTTTTTGCAATGGGCAACACAATTTCAAACACAATGCAACATTGAGCTGAATGGGAACTTCTAGTTAAATGCAATTAGTTACTTTATGGATTACTTTTCTAACCACAGGACTGGATCCTAGACTCAGTCCTGGGACATCTCCTGTAAACAGTTGAGTAAAAGCGTTTTGGATACAGTAGTGATTTTTAAAGAATATTTTTGTATTTTAAAAGTTGACAGAAACTTTTTCACATAGAATCACCAATGTTATCCTATGAGAGGAAATTCACGGGGCGTGGCTTGAGCGCCGAAGGGAATGGCGGCGTGAGCCCGGAGCTCCGCGCCTCTTCCCCCGCAGGAATCCTGATCCAGGGCCCGTGGAGCCCGTGTGTACCCCGGCGCCAGATGGTGGCCCGGCGGTGACCACCTGGGCGCGATTTGGGCAGCCGGCGACTCCGCGATCCCGAGAACGGCCGCCGATCGCGGCGGCCTCTGGAGTGGCTGAGGGACCAGCGCCGAGCAAGATGGCGGCCGCGGCGAAACCCTGGAGAGCGGCGGCTCGCTGTAACTCGCACTGCCGGCGTGCAGGGTGAGGGCGCGACAGCTGAGGGTGCCGTGCGCCGCACGGAAAGGGTTGTTTTCACGGCAATCGGCCGCGGCGAGCAGCGCCACCGGTGGACAGCGAGGTGGGCGTGGCCTCCTGGTGGCCCCGTACGGCAGAGATCTAGCAGCCCGACCCGGACTTAGGCATCGGCCGGCCCGGTGAGCGAGTGAGGACCTCCTGGGGTGCAGGAGAACCGAGGGAGACGGTGAGAGCTACAGCGCACTCTGGGCCCCCCCCCCCTCCCCCACGGCAGTGACATACGCGTCTCGTGGAGGCGCTGGGTGATCCCACGGAGGCTGCAACGAGCGGGGGAAGGGCCCCTGGCATACGGCCTGTTACACCGCCTTGGTAACGAAGTGCACGTTACCCCACGGCACCGGGGGGCTGGACACAGCGACGACCGCACACACTGCGACGCCCATCCCGGGGCGCAGTGGCTATCTACCGAAGCCCCGAGAGCAAAGGGGCGACACACGACGCCAGAGCCAGTGGGCAGTCGGGGTGACCGAGAGCAGCGGGCCGGCCACGATGGGAAAGCCGAGGACTAAGGCGGAGGAGGCGGCAGCGTCAAAGGCAGGAGAAGGGGGACCTGCGGAACAGACGGACCTACAGCGGCTACAGGACCGAATACTGGACGCCATAACGGCCACCAGAGATGCGCTCCACAATGACATAGCGCAGGTGGCGTCGGGGCTGGGCCTACTCCGGGCTGACCATGATAAACTGAAAGACAGAGTTAAGGAGGCGGAGGTGGCGATCGGGAACATGGCGCCAGCTCACAAGGCGATGGAGAGTAAGCTGACGGAGGCCCTGGACCGCATAAGCACCCTGGAGAGACGGGCGGAGGACGCCGAAAATAGAAACCGACGCAGCAACATTCGAGTCGTAGGTGTGCCGGAAACGGAGGGGACGGGAGACATGATTGCCTACATGGAGGAATGGCTGAAGACGGTGGTGGCGCCAGAAGGTCTATCGCCATTCTTCACTCTGGAGCGGGCCCATAGAGTCCCCTCAGGATCACCCAAACCTGGACTCCCACCCAGACCGATCATTGCCAAGCTGCTACATCACAAGGACAGAGATCTGCTCTTGCGTAGGGCCCGTGAGGACGGCCCCTTCCAGATTGCCAACAGCAAAGTCACCCTCTTTCCGGACTTCACCTTTGAGACGCAGAAACAGCGCGCCTCTTTCCTCACGATCAAGAGGGAATTGCGGACCGAGGGCATCCCCTACTCCTTGCTATTCCCAACCAGACTACGAGTGGTGGTGGACGACAGGGCGCTTTTCTTCACGACATCTGCGGACGCTTGGGGCTGGTGGGAGACGTACAAGGCCGGGACCGATGGAGCCAGGATAAGAGAAGAGCGGGAGAAAGAGCGGGAACGATCGCCCAAGCGGCAGCGGAAATCGAAAAGACTCTGGAAAAGAGGCCAGGGGCAGCTGGGCCCAACGGCCTCGCAAACGGAGGCGGAGAGGAAGGCGGCGCTGTTGGAGGTGGGGAAGCTCGGCCGAGCAGAGGGCTCCGAGTCCAGAGGGGCCTCAGACTCGGACACGCATGTTTCGGCCTCTGGCTCAGAATCGGACTTGTCGGGACTACATCGCATGGAGGGACCGCTGGTGACACCGCAAACGGCTGATGAGGTCCACAATATATGAACTACTGTCGATGCCGATCGGGTAAAGTTGGGGTTGCACGGGTGGGGGGGTAGCTGTCCTCACACACAATGGGGGCCGGGGTGCACGGCGGGACTCGGGGCAGTTGATCCATGAGGAACTGGGGGGAGGGACGGAGTTGGGCGACGCGACCTCCCTTTGGACAAGGCCGCACTCCGTAGGCCCCTAAGGCACCCACAGCTGCGGCTGTGTAGTTGAGACCTGGGCCACCAGGTGAGGGAGTTTGGATGGGGACTGGTATTTCGATATTGGGGCCTGTTCTGGGGGTGGGGGGGGGTTCCACAGTTGGGGATTGTTGGTTTGTTTGTTTGACACTGCTGACCCTGGGTACGCCATTGACAGGGCTGTTGGGGAGTTTTGTTTTTCACACGGGGGGCACCATCACCGCCGGCGGGCTAGTCCTGGGAGGAGGGTTTCGACCGGATCACTGGGATAATGGCTAATGCAAATGTTTTGACTTGTATGACCTGGAATGTCCGGGGCCTCCACACTATGCAACGCAGACACAAAGTGCATGCCTTCTTAGTACGGAGAGGAGTACACATCGCGCTGCTGCAGGAGACGCACCTCACACAACGGGAGGGGGAGGCCTTACAAAGGAGATGGCGGGGCCAGGTTTACCACACCAACTATTCGGCTTATGCGCGCGGCGTGCTCATATGGATTAGGGCGGGCACACCTTTTCAACTCTCACGGCATTGGATTGACCAGGAAGGGAGGTATGTGGTGGTGGAGGGGAAACTTGAAGGTAGGGATATAGTGTTGGCTAGCGTCTATGCCCCGAACACGGACCAATTGGCTTTCTTAGCTGCACTGTCGGGAACGCTGGCCCACCCCCTTGCGGGCCCGGTCCTGCTGGGGGGTGACTTTAACTCCATTGCCGACCCCCTGCTGGACAGGTCTCACCCCCCCCTTCGTGACTCCCCGGTACACAGACTCTCTAAGGGAAGGAGGGACTGGCAGGAGAACTGGGGACTCGTAGATGTCTGGAGAGGGCAGCACCCGACTGATCGGGATTACTCGTTTTTCTCAGGGCTCCACGACCTGCACGTCCGACTAGACGCCATACTTTGCTCCCGGGAAGTGCTGCCGTGCGTCACTAGCTCGGAATACTTAACGAGGACAATCTCAGACCATAACCCGCTCTTGGTCCGACTGGCGTGGGTTATGGGGAAGCCCAGGGTTCCGCTCTGGAAACTGAGGCCTGAGACACTGGAGGACCCCCTCTTCGGGGAGGCCCTTGCAGAGGGCGTGACCTCGTACTTCGCGGAGAACGCAGGGACGGCTACCTCAAGAGCGGTGGAGTGGGATGCCTTTAAGGTAGTGGTAAGGGACATCTGCATCCGAGACTATGTGGGTGTGCGGAGGGTACTGCTGAGGGATTTGACGAAGGTAGACGAGGCCCTGAGGGAGACGGAGAGGAGGAGGCCTGGGAGGCCCGAACTCCAGGACGCCCTATGCTCGGCCAAGGAGGCGGTAGCCGTTGAGGTGGAAAGGCTTCGGGCTTTTGACCACAAGCGGTACGTGCTACGCTCCCATGTAGAGGGCGATAAGGTTGGCACCCTACTAGCATGGCTGTCGAACCCCACCAGAAGATGCGCTCCCATACTCCAGCTGCGGGATGCGACGGGAGTGGTACAGCAGACCCAACTGGGCATAGTCAACGTGTTCCAGCAATACTATGAGGGCCTGTACAAGAGTGACCCGGGCGGCAGGGCGGAACTGGTGGGTCCCTTCCTGGCAGACTTGCCCCTAGGCCAGCTAGAGGCGGAGCAGGCGAAGGACTTGGGGGCGGACATTGACGCGGGTGAGATACGACTAGCGGTGAGGCGGATGGCGAGGAACAAATCGCCGGGGATAGACGGACTCCCCATAGAGTTTTACGCCAAAAACCTGGACTTACTGGCCCCCCGTCTCCAGACTGTTTACAAGGAGGCAAAGGCAACGGGTCGACTACCGCAATCGATGAGGGAGGCGCTGGTGGTCCCACTGCTGAAGCCCGGCAGAGAGAGCACTGACCCCACGTCATATAGGCCCCTATCTATGCTCACCGCAGATTATAAAATCCTGAGCTCCATTTTGGCGGCGAGACTCCTACCGCACATGACGGGGCTGGTGCATGACGACCAAAACGGTTTTATACCGACCCGCAACACCACGGCTAATATCAGACGGCTCATCCGCATCATGGACGGGCTCACCGAGAGGACAGGGACGGAGCTGGTCCTGTCGGTTGATATTGAAAAGGCCTTCGACAGCCTCGAGTGGGACTACCTCTACGCTGTCATGGAGCGCTTCGGCCTGGGAGCTGGCTACATCCACTGGACTAAGGTCCTTTATGCGGAAGCGATTGCGAGAGTGAGGGTAGGCCCGGCGGTATCCCTGCGGTACCCGGTGGAGCGGGGCACTCGACAGGGCTGCTCCCTATCACCGCTCCTTTTTGCGCTGGCCATTGAACCGCTGGCGGCCGCGGCCCGGACGGGGCGGCACTTCTACGGAGTGCAGACCCGTGACGGACATCATTTCATTTCACTGTATGCTGACGACTTATTGCTTTTCCTCCGCGACGGAGGGGAGGACCTGAGGAAGGCGGAAGCTTTACTTGAGAGATTCGGAGAGATGTCGGGCCTGCGGGTCAACTGGCCCAAGACAGGCTTGTTCCCGCTGCTGGAGGGCACTGCCCAGCCGCAGCACCAGTCGGAGGCGACCTGGAACCCTGCCTGCATGAAATACCTGGGGGCTCATATCTACCACAAGCCGGAAGACTTACTCGAGGGCAACCTGGGACGGTGCGTGCGCGGACTGAAGGGCTGTATGTCCTTCTGGTCCACATTACCGCTATCAGTAGCGGGCCGGATTTCCCTGCTAAAGATGGTAGCCCTGCCGAGATTACTGTACTATTTCCGGACGCTCCCAATTTGGATACCTGGTTCCTTTTTTAAACTCCTCAAATCTCAGATCACGTCGTTCATCTGGGGAGCGGGACGGTGCAGAGTAGCGCTGGCCACGCTCTCTCGCCCGAAGGACGAGGGGGGACTGGCGGTGCCGGACTTCGAGCTCTATTACCTAGCGGCCCAATTGCAGATATTCACGCAGGAGGTTGCGAGGGTTTTCCGGGGCCCAGAGGAGGAAAACTTGAGGGGAACACCCAGGCACGTCCTAGCGTACATAACCCTCCAGCAGCGGCTGGACAGTCGGGATTTATCGCTGGAACAGCGCACATACCGGCAATGCTGGAATCGGACCCAGAGGAGAGCGGGCTCCCGACGCCCCTATGCGCCTGAGATACCACTGGCCATGCTGACGGCGCTGCCACATGGCGGCGATTGGTCGTGCCTGCAGGAGTGGGAAGAAGCGGGAATTCAGGTGGTTGGGGACCTCTTTGAGAGTGGGACACTGCTCCCGTTCCGGGAGCTAGCAGACCGATTCGATATTTCGAGAGGGGGATTCCTGCTGCACGCGGCGGTGACCCGGGCGATGCATGCCCATTGGGGCACGGGACTTGGAGAGCCCGAGACGGCGGCGGCTTGCCAATACGCCATGATGGCGGCGGGCACGGTTAAGGCAGTTACGTGCCTGTATAACCGAATGGTTAGGGAGAATATCCCTCCTCTCGCATCCCTGAAAGCCAAATGGGAGGCGGATCTGCACAAGGACATTCCAGACACGACCTGGGCGCAACTTGTCCGCAGGGCCCGTAACAGCACAAGGAACGCCAGGTTCCAGCTGATACACTACTATGTGTTGCACAGGGCATATATGACGCCAGGTAGAATACGGCGGTACTTTGGAGACGACACAGCAGCCTGCCCCCGGTGCCCGGAAGAAGGAGCTGAGTTAGTACACATGCTATGGGCGTGCCCGCTCCTGCAGGACTTTTGGCAAGAAGTGGGGGAAGTACTGAATGAGGTGACGGAACGATCGCTAGAGTATGGACCGGCCGAATGCCTGTTGCACTGGTTCCCCCACACTCCCAAAAATAAGCTCACGAGTAAGTTCATCGACATGGGGTTGATGATTGCGAAGAGAGAGATTACCAGGAATTGGAAGGCGCGGCTGGGGCCTACTCCACGGAGGTGGCGGCAGGAGTTTCTGAAGTGGGCCTCGGCTGATAGCACACATAGATACCAGGTAGCGCGCAGGACCCCTAGCCAGACAGCAGCTGACACCGCGACGGCATGGGAAGTAATGGTGCAGGCGCTCAGGGACAGCGAGGCTGAAGCACAGGAGGAAACTCCCGGAGGGGAGGGCATAGAGGGAGAGAGTTGAGGCCCCAGGAACAGCAGGAACACGGGGAACATGAGGCTAGCTTCCCGGAGGTAGTTTTAATGAAGCCTTAGGCGGGGGATGGTGTGCGGGTTGGGGTGAGTGGGGGGGGGGGGTGTTTAGGGGCTGGCGCGGGGAAGGGGGGAGTTGGGGTCAGCGCGCAGTTTGGTAGGGTACTAAAAGTAGGCATACACTTCCTCCGGACATTAACCACTTCTCTCTACGGAACGTCAGGCATGGCAGTGCAGATACTTTACCGCCGCCCGACCCCCGGGTTGTGGGCCGGAAGGCTGTGTAATGATTAACGAAATGTACTGTATATCTGCTGACATTTAGACTGCTACTGTTATCCGTTTATTGGCCTGTACAGGTGTGTCTACAATAAAAATTATTTAAAAAAAAAAAAAAAAAAATGAGAGGAAATTCACTTAGCAGGTAAGTAGTGTTATCGTTACTTTTTCTTACTCAGTGGTGGATACTGGATCCAGCACTGGTGCATCTCCTGTAAACAGTTGGAAGAATGCGTTTAAGTCATACAGTCGATTTTTAAGGAATATTTGTCGTTTGTGAAAATAGACACTTAGAAACTTTTCTGTTGAAAACCAGACAATGGATTCATACGGAGGAAATACAAGTTACTGGTAAGTATGGTTAGAATTACTTTTTAGGGTCAGTGCTGGGCTAAAAGATGCAGAACTGGGTTCTCTCCTGATAACAGAGGAGTAAATCGGAATTTGTTGTTCAGATGATTTTAGGTGAATATTTTAAAGTTCCAAAACTCCACACTTAAAAGAATTTCCAAGTGAAACCAGTCAATGTTAGCCTATGGAAGGAACTTCAAGTTACTGGTAAGTATATTTAGAATTACTTTTCAGGGTCAGTACTGGGCTCAAAGATGCAGCACTGAGGTCTCTCCTGATAAAAAGTGAGTAAATCGGAATTTGTTGTTCGGCTGATTTTGGGTTAATATTTTAAAGTTCCAAAACTCGACACCTAGAAGAATTGTGAAACCAGTCAATGTTTGCCTATGGAAGGAAATTCACTTAGCAGGTAAGTACTGTTATCATTACTTTTTCTTACTCAGTGGTGGATCCCAGATCCAGCACTAGTGCATCTCTTGTAAACAGTTGAAAGAATGCTTTTAAGTCACACAGGCGATTTTTAAGGAATATTTGTAGTTTGTGAAAATAGACATTTAGAAACCAGTCAATGTTAGCCTATAGAAGGAATTTCCAGTTACTGGTAAGTATGTTTAGAATTACTTTTCGGGATCAGTACTGGGCTCAAAGATGCAGCACTGATGTCTCTCCTGATAACAGGTCAGTAAATCGGAATTCGTACTTCAACTGATTTTAGAGGACTATTTGTAAGTTTCAAAAATCCACACTTAGAAACATTTTCAGCAAAAAGCAGGCAATTATATCCTATGGAAGGAAATTCAAGTTACTGGTAAGTACGGTTAGAATTACTTTTCAGGATCAGTACTGGGCTCAAAGATACAGCACTGAGGTCTCTCCTGATAACAGGTAAGTAAATCAGAATTCGTAGTTTGGCTGGTCCCCAATATATAGAGCCACTTTCCTACACCATCCCCTCCCTTCACCACTGTCTAAACACGCCCTGTGTCCGTTTTAATATGGGAGATTAAGTCCCCTTGAATCCTGAGGGTCCCTGGGGTCCAAGTAGCCCACTAGGTACCTCCAGTAAGCGCCACAGAGCTGCGTTGCAGAGAGGTGTAAAGAGGGGCATGGCCTGGGCCACCTCTCTGCAACGCAGCGCAGTGGCGCTTACTGGACACACTTGGTGGGCTAGTTAGCCCCCAGGGGCCCTCAGGATTGAAGGGGAATTATTTCCCCAACTTATAACACGCCACAGGGTGTTTTTACACACGTCACCTCAGGCCCCCTCCCCTCCCTTCGCCCCTGTGTAAACATGCCCTGTGTCCGTTTAATTTGGGAGATTGAGTCCCCTTGAATCCTAAGGGTCCCTAGGGTCCAAGTAGCCCACCAGGTACCTCCAGTAAGCTCCACATCTGATGATAAAGCGGGACATTTCTCTCCAATCACTTTTTTGACAAACTGCCATGTGCTTGGCCGTAGCATATGGCATGTCTTTATTCTTCACAGCCCTGATATGTTCTAGGATTAGTTTTTTTAAAGTACATGTTGTGCTCCCAATACATTGCTATCCACATTTACACTCAATGATATATACAACGTGTGTGGATGTATATGTTATTTTCTCCTCAATTTGGATTTGCTTAGCATTCGGCTCGCTGAAGGTACTCTTGTTTCGACCAATTTTACATGCCTTGCAGACATTACATTTTTTTAACCCTTTTTGTTCATTTGCGAGCCAATTTGTTTTCCATTGTTCCCTAAAATGGCTTTTCACAATTTGATCTTTCAATGACTCCGTCTTTCTATATCCAATCATCAGTTTGTCACCTAGTAGTTTTCCAATGTCAGGATCCCCTGCCATTAAGTGCCAATATTTTTTCATTTTGTTTGCAATGATACCACTTTCTTAACTGTAAGTTGTTATAAAGCGTGGTGGTTCTTGCTTTCCATCTTGTTGCACTATTTTTGGTGTTAAAATTTCTTCTCTTGTTTTTGTTGCGGCACGTTCTTTACTCTTTTCAAGCACTCTTTTGTTATATCCTCTTGTTTTTAATCTTATCACGGTATCCTTTATTTTCTCTTCTGCATCCGAGATTTTTGAGCAGTTTTTCTTCATACGTATGAATTCACCATACGGTTTGCTTGAGAGAAGAGGTTTTGAATGGAAACTAGTTCCGTGCAATATGCTGTTAGTTGAAGTTTTTTTACGGAAGAGAGTTGAATGTATTTGTTTGTTGTCAATGTACACCTTTAGGTCCAGAAAAACGATTTCTTTTTTGCTAGTTGTGCACGTGAAATCCAGACCTACTTAATTTTGGCAGAGTTTTGAAAAGTAAAGATTAAAATCATGTTGTGTGCCATTCCAAATTAAAAACAAGTCATCAATGAAGCGGACCCATAGGATGATTTTATCCAAGTCTGTTTGATTTATAGGATCCCATTCAGTGGTTTTTTCCCACCATCCCATTGTTACATTTGCATAGTTTGGTGAAAAGGAAATGCCCATTGCGGTGCCACATTCTAGTTTGTATAATTGTTGATTAAATATGAAGACATTGTTGGTGAGGCATAGTTTGATCATTTCTTGCAACATGTTGGTGTGCTGTAATTCATTTATATTTCGTTGTTTCAAAAAGTAGCTACAGGCATTGAGCCCAACTTTATGCTGGATTGATGTGTATAAAGAGACCACATTGATGGTAGCCAATAGATATTGGTCACTCCATGTAATTCCATTTAGAATTCTCAAGAAATCGCCAGTTTCTTTTATTTAGGAACTCATATGCCACGTCCTTGGTGAAAAATAAAAAATAAATATATATATATATACATCACACTCCTCCATACCGGCTACCTGTCATTGCCAGAATAATGCATGCTGGGATTTGGAGTCCGCGACATTCAAAACGGACTGCCATTGGCTGTGCAGATTGTATGGGGGAGGGAACACAGTGCCTTTGAACATTTAACAGGAGGTCATTGGGAAGAGAGTTGTTAAGGGGTAAGGCGCTGAAGAAGGCACGTTTGCCGAAATGCATTCGCCATTCCAGGACCTCTGAATTAAACGGCTGTTTGATCTATGTTCCCCGCGTGGCCTCTCATCTTTTTCATCTGGAAAGTATATATATATATATATATATATATATATATATATATATATATATATATATATATATATATATATATATATATATATATATATATATATATATATATATATATATATATATATATATATATATATATATATATATATATATATATATATATATATATATATATATATATATATATATATATATATATATATATATATATATATATATATATATATATATATATATATATATATATATATATATATATATATATATATATATATATATATATATATATATATATATATATATATATATATATATATATATATATATATATATATATATATATATATATATATATATATATATATATATATATATATATATATATATATATATATATATATATATATATATATATATATATATATATATATATATATATATATATATATATATATAGTCCCTGAATGACAATCATATGATGAGATGAATAACTATTTTCCTATATGTAAAATGTTGATACTTCCAAAATTTTATGAGTACCCTATACTTAAATGTATTAGTTTTGCTCAGACCTGAAATGTTTATTGTCTTTTGAAAATTATATGTTAGTTTCCTATTAAGGGCCCGATTACGATGTGGTTAGCGATGGCTCTGGCCCTCGGTCGAAGCCATCCTAACCGCATCCTAATATCCTGTTTGGAATAATTTTTGACCGACCCATTTTGATGGAGTTGGTAAGAAATTATTACAAACCGGAATTCCAAATGATGGACGACGACCAGCCTTCCATTCAGAAGGCCTGCAGTAATCCCTCAGCCGAGGAATTACGATGGCAGCTTACCACTGCCTTTCTGTGCCGGCCTTTCCAACAAAGAAAGGCATTGGGAAACTGTCTTTAGGGGCCCCCAGCAGGGCCCCAATGGCTCGGCAGCCTAGGGGCCTCCCTCTTGATCCATGCACAAGGTGGCAGGTACATTGAGGTGCCTGCCACGGGGTGCAGGGATGAACTGCTCCTCTGCTCTTCGCTATGAGAGCATGCATTCCATTTGTAATGCATGCACCTATAGCAAAGTATAGCATTGCAAACAAACAGGGTTTGGTTGCATCCTAATTTTTGGTCTGTAATAGACGACAGGAGGTAGTTCAGCTACAGTTCCAAACCGATGTCGAGAGATTTTGGCAGCCAGGCTTGGTCCACTGATGCCGAACCTGATACATCCATACCAAGCCGGGTTTGTCGCAACCAGACAATGTAGTGATAATACACAGAGATTGCTCCATCTCCTGGACAAAGCCCACCGTCAGCCCACCAGCGAGTGATGCTGTCTATTGACGCTGAGAAGGTGCGCGGCGGGGTGCCACAGTCTGTGTGAACGGAGATACCTCTGAGTCATTCCCGATAACGTGGGAAATGAGGCAGGGCTGCCTGCTCTTGGCACTGCTCTTTGCGTTATATACATGGAGCCTTTGGCTCAAAGGGTATGGGAGAACCATCAGATTTCCGGGATCCTATTTGGGGGAGAACGCCACATGATAAGTTTGTATGCAGATGGCGTCATTGCTACTTTGGAAGCCCTCAGGACATCGGTGCCAGCCTTTCTTGTGGAATTGGAGGCGTTTACAGCTTCCTCCGGCTTCCAGTTAAATGTACCGAAGTTGCAGGCTTGGGGTTCTCCCTACAGCCCTCTACCAGAGACATCCTTCACCAGATATGCCCCATTCGATGGGATACAGAGGCCATACCATACCTCGGAATAAAGTTGGCAACCTCGGTTCGGGATACATTTTTCCTAAATTATAGACATCTCTTGTTGCAGACTCGCAGCGAACTTCAACGCTGGCGACCATTTGACCTTTCATGGCTAGCGTGCGTGGCAGCGCTTAAAATTAACATGCTCCAGAAATTACTATATCTTTTCCAAACACTACCAGCAGATCCTCCCCTGGTATGCTGGGGTCTCTCCAGCTTGAGTTTCTCTCGTTCGTCTAGGCGGACAAGAAGCCCAGGATGCATAGGGGCCTGGGTTATAGACCCCTCGGGGGGGCGGTCTTGGGATCGCCAACATCGAACAATACTATTGGGCTATCCAGCTGGGGGTTTTATTGGAGTGGTTCAGAAAGAGTCCGAGAAGTATTGGCTCTTTATGGAGTGAGCCCTGGCAAGCCAGCTCCTATGAAGAATTCCTTTTATTCACAAAAACCAATGCCTAGCTGAGCTCCATGGGTCACCTGTCGTCAAAGCGACCCTGAAAGCTTGGGATGCAACTGCCGTTCTATGTGGCCTTACCACGTTTCCATATCCACTCACACCAATAACTAAAATCCCTGAGTTTACTCCCGGTCTTGATCTGGTGGCCTTCAGGCACTGGACTAAGGAAGGGCACAGATCTATTGGCCACTTCTTTGCTTTAAGGGGCCCCCTGTGTTTAGAAGACTACACTTCCACTATGCAAGCAAGGGTCCAACACAGTCATACTCTGAAGGACCGAATTCCCGTTCAAGACACTCTCTAAACCAGTCATCAATTAATTGCACAAAGACCACAAACAAACCTCTATAAACACATATGTCCAGACATGTTGACAGTTGTTGAATTCACAACCTTCACAAAAGAAAAAGCAGTTTGACTACATTTTTGCCACCTGTCAAGTAACCACCTCCATTCTGAACATTACTGACTGTATGCCTAGTGAATCTTTCTGAATGGCTCCCATGACTTCCACAAGAGGCTCAGGAAGACTTGTTTATATGTGTCTTTAGCACACTCTTTGTGTTAAATGCAACTCCTTCCTGTTTGTGGATGCAGGTTGGGTGTGTCTGAGAATACCTTCCGAGGCATACATTGCTTGAACTGTTTGAGCATATCTACCTTTGAAAGTAAGGCTAACATGCTGGGGAATACTGCCTAGGTTACCTAACGAGAACATCATAAACAATGAAGAATGTACATTTTTGACACTCAGGGTAGTTAACGAGAACATAGCATACGTCAAGTCCGCTATTATGTGCAGTGCTGTCCCTGTAAGCATTTGCCATACAGTAATCTGAACATATACTAAGTTCTGATGGCAAGCAGGACAAACATTTCACCCATAGGTGTAGCCTTGGTTGCAGAGTTCTCTGTAATGTTATGTTTTTTTTTGTAAAACGTGCTATCACCTGAAGGGGTATCCTGCCACTGAATCAAGAGCAGTTAGAGCTGATCCATGGATTAACCTAGTCTAAGTGTCAAGTGTTCAGCTTCATGCGGAATGCAAGATGACGCATATGTGTAGAGGCAGGTTATTCTGCCTTTTTGGGGCCAATTAGGAGAAGTATTTTCTCCTTGTTTTGGTCCTGCCTATGGAAAGCAACAGTATCCAGAAGGTTTCTGAAATCTGAGGTGGTATTGAGGTATGCTGGACCAGTGCTATGTGAGGCTTTGAACGTGTGTTTCAGGAGCTTGAAAAGAGCTGTGAATTGGGAGTCAGTGAAGCTGTTTGAGGTGCAGGGTGCGTGTGTGTTGTTATGCTGAGGAAGGAGGCTGCCGTCTGCGTTCAGTATGGTTTGGAGTCTTCAACTTAGTTGAGTGAGTGAATAATTTAGTATCATGGTGATTGCAGCACCACTGTGTTTGAATTCGTAATTAAAGATAAAGTGATGGCGTGTGTATCTGTACTGCCTAGACTATCTGCCTTCTACCTATGCAATAACCTTGAGAAGGCACACCGAGCCTAAGATTTTCTTACCCATTCATGTCTCTGACCTCATCAAAGGCATGACTTATCCCATGTAAGTAAGCGTGGTCATAAAATCCGTTTCGTTTGCGGAATTTGCAGATTTTTGGCAAATTCGTGGTCCGCGAATAGCGCAAATTTGCCCAAAAATCCGGATATTCGCAAGCTGCGAATTATTTTGCTTCATCGTGCTTGAAAAATACAGTATCGCATGCACAGCGTTGACTTACTGTGATTCTGAGTCTTCCGAGTTGTTTTTCTCCCGGTTTCCGTGTGCTGCGCCATTTTGGATCTTGCTGCGTGATCGCGCGAGAGTTTTTCAAACACAATTACGTCATCGCGGCTTGCCATCTTGCACAGCGAGAGTTTGACAACGCGAGTACGTCATAAGGGCCCGCGATCACGCATTGCGGGAGTAAACAATGCCGAATACGTAGATGCAATTCAGAAAAGGGGGTGGTGATGAACAGAGGGCCCAATTCACAGAATGAACTTAAGACTCAATCCTAAACTTACTACTATTTTGGTATTCACAGAATGCACTTACTACTTTTGGCATTCACAGAATGCACTTACTACTTTTGGTATTCACAGAATGAATTTACTACTTTTGGTATTCACAGAAGTTAGGATTTTGTCTTAAGTCTGTCTTAAGTCTGTCTTAAGTCTGTCTTAAGTCTGTCTTAAGTTTGTCTTAAGACAAACTTAAGACAAAATCCTAACTTCTGTGAATACCAAAAGTAGTAAGTTACTTTTGTGAATGCCAAAAGTAGTAAGTGCATTCTGTGAATACCAAAATAATAGTAAGTTTAGGATTGAGTCTTAAGTTCATTCTGTGAATCAGGCCCAGAGTGTCTGAATTAAGCAGACCACGCTTACCCAGTCCAAAGATCAGGGCTTGATCCATCACCGTTATTTATCTCACTGCACCATCCCAGCTCAGAACCTGGCTATATGCAAATCAGTCTGTCCCTGGCCCAGTGCATCATGGGAACAGGGCAGACTAAACTACAAAGCCAATTCCTCACCATAAAGGAGACAAGCTACGTAGATGCGGCGCGCAGCTGACTTCCGGTGGGAGATTTGAACAGCTCGCTTTCCCGAAATTGCAAAAATTGCAATTCTGCACAAGAAATCCACCGCAGGAAGCATAAACCTTCTGAAAATGATGATTTTGATCAGAATAACTCCTCAGATTGACATTTGGCTGCACTTTTTGGTGCAAGGAGTCCATTTTTTTGGGGGGGGGGGAGTGCCCCAGAGTCTCCAACTTCCTGTTCCTGTCCAGCAGGCTCCTCCCAGTGCTTTGTCC
Organism: Lissotriton vulgaris; assembly: GCF_964263255.1. Classification (NCBI taxonomy): domain Eukaryota; kingdom Metazoa; phylum Chordata; class Amphibia; order Caudata; family Salamandridae; genus Lissotriton; species Lissotriton vulgaris. Next base: position 1,582,108,861 of record NC_141691.1, read on the forward strand.
ATGTCCTGGTCACTTTTGATTTGGATCTGGAGCTGGAAGGATTACTTTTTGTGGCTGCTGCTGGATAGTTGTATTTGAGGACTTTTTGGACTTTGGAGTTTGGATCACTTTTGGACTTGAGATTTTACAAGTAAGTTGGTGTTGTTTGTTTGGGGCATTGCAGTTTCTGCAACTATAGTTTTTAAAAACAATTCACAACAAAAAAATATATATATATTGTGGGTAGCCAAAGTATCCAGTAGGCCCAGGGTTAGTCATGGGTGCATGATACAACTGTTTCTGTGATTTTTTTAAACATAATTCTCATTTATGTCATGGAATTTTAGCTCACTCTTATATGTTCATATTTTTTTTAAATTTTGGGGTGCCTGTAGAGCATCACTAGCCAGTAGGCCCAGGGGTAGTGAGTGGTGCATGGACCAAGTCTTTCTGTGGGGTATCTTTAATTTAGACATCATTGAGGGCATGGATGGCATTGGATTGAGGTGATTTTTGTGTGTTTTTCGACTTTCTGGGGTGTTGTTGGGGCCTGGCCATGTGGCTGGGGGTCAAGGGCCATTTTGAAGCCAGGCAGTGTGCTCAGGCCTGCACCCAGTTTGGCTTGCTTTCTTCCATTAGGCCCAGGGGTACTCAGCAGTGCATGGGCCAAGTCTTTCTGTGGGGTGTCTTGAATTTAAACATCATTGAGGGCATGGATGGCATTGGATTGTGGTGATTTTGTGTGTTTCTTTACTTTTTGGGGTGTTGTTGGGGCCTGACCATGTGGGTGGGGGCAATTTTGAGGCCTGGTCCAGGCAGGCCTGGCCATGTGGCTGGGTGTCAAGGGCCCATTTTGAAGCCAGGCAGTGTGCTCAGGCCTGCACCCAGTTTGCCTTGCTTTCTTCCATTAGGTCCAGGGGTACTCAGTCTTGCATGGACCAAGTCTTTCTGTGGGGTGTCTTGAATTTAAACATTATTGAGGGAATGGATGGCATTTGATTGTGGTGATTTGTGTGTGTTTTTCGACTTTTTGGGGTGTTGTTGGGGCCTGGCCATGTGGGTGGGGACCATTTCGAGGCCTAGTCCAGGCAGGGCCTTGCCATGTGGATGGGGGTCAAGGGCCCATTTTGAAGCCAGGCAGTGTGCTCAGGCCTGCACCCAATTTCCCTTGCTTTCTTCCATTCGGCCCGGGGGTACTCAGTGGTGCATGGACCAAGTCTTTCTGTGGGAAGTCTTGAATTTACACATCATTGAGGGCAGGGATGTCATTGGATTGTGGTGATTATTGTGTGTTTTTCGACTTTTTGGGGTGTTTAACTTATGTTCCTCTGGTTTCCATTGCTATTACGTGCACAAGAGAACCCCCAGTGCCAGGAAGAAGTCCTGCAGTGGCGTGTGGCCACAGACAAGACAACTCTGCAACTCGTGCAACTGCGGCCTGCTGTTCTGACATCTGAAGAAGATGGGCCCAAAGAAAGGTGGCCGTAGCGCCTCAGCGAAAAAAGTTGCCATTGCCACTGCCAGTAAGAAGGAGCAGAAGAAGCAAGTGGCACCACCTACGACTGGTGTGCCCCCCGACACCTTTTTTGGGAAAAAAACTACGCTTGCAGCAGAGGCGGGGTCCGCCGGGGACCAAGCTGGAAGAAGCACCTCCACTTTATTGGGCTCAGTGCCACCACGCCAAGTTAGGTCCAAGACCAAGAGTGCTGCTGAGGCAGCCACTTTACTTTTTCAATCACCATCGACCAGTGATGTTGGCTCATCACAAGAAAGTACCATCCAATCAACGCCGGGTGTAACTCAGCTGACGAGTGTTCAACAACCACAGCCACAAAGACAACCACAGGTGCAACTAGTACAAGCGCAAGTACATGGGCAAGGAGAGGCGCAAGTAGAGGTGCAAGGTGAGGCGCAAGGAGAGGCGCAAGGAGAGGCGCAAGTAGAGGCGCATGGAGAGGTGCAACTAGAGGTTCATGGAGAGGCACAACTGCCTACAACGCTTGTTCCTCCAGAAATAGGGGCACATCTGGAAATTGATATTCAAGCGTTATCATCCGAGGAAGCCACTCCTACTGATGATGATCCATTGTCTTCCAGATCCCCAGCAAGAAAAAGGTCAACTACTACTACAAGTTCTTCTTCAAGCCCCCTTCATTCTGATGATCTTGATTGGAACCCAGCAATGCAGTCTGAGAGTGAGTCACGCCATGAGCTGACAAAGGTAGCTAAGCCTAAAAGGAAGGTTCCCGCAAGGCTTCGACTTATGGGTATGACGACGAACAAGAAGTGGTGTCTTCTGCTGCTGCTGAACAGTCTGACGATGACCCAGTCATCACAGTCGTCACTCCAGCCTCAGCGGGCATGCAGCAGACAGACATTTTTCACCCTATCCCGAATGGCTGCTGAGCGGGATGTGGGCGGCGTGGCACTGGTACCACCACCAACGCAGTTAACTACAACACCAACATGACCTACAGCTTCCATATTTTTTAGTCAGAAGGGCCGGCAGGGACCTCCATCCAGCTCAACCTCAAGTAGTGGTGCTGTAAGTGAACTACAGAAACGAATTTAGCCACGCCCATCCTCCACTTCATCTGGCATTGAAAGTCAAAGTAGCACCTCCACCACCAGCAGATATCACCGGTCCCCAGTTTGGGACTTCTTTACTGTTAGCTAAAAGGCTGAAAACATGGTCGTTTGTTCGATTTGTAAAGTATTAGTTAGTCGGGGTAAGCTTGGTACCAACTATGGTACCGGAGGCCAGAGAGGTCATCTCAAAAAACAACACACTATCCAGTGGGATGCGTACCTAAGGAACATCCAGGAAGCCCAAAGTAGAACTGATCCAAATGTATCCATTCACATTGCATCTGATGCTGATGAGGGGCTGATTGTGCAGGGGGAAGTCAAGAACCGACCAACATTTTTTCTGGTACACCCAGTACCCCTGGCAGCAGCACTGCAGTGGTAGCACCCACACCCTCTACCCCTGCATGTATGAGGCACACTAAGAGTCTGGGACAGACACCAATGCGAAAAAGTACATCAATGAGCCTAACTGGTTTGAAGTCTGCATCATCATCATCATCATCACGTAAAACAGTCCAGCCCACCATTAGAAGCATGTTTTGGTCGGAGGCGCCATTTGAACGCAACCTTCTAACACAAGTAAAAAAAGCTGGCTAAAATGCTAGCGCTGGACCTTCTCCCTTTTTCTTTCATGGAAGGGGTGGGTTTTCTAGAATTTGTGGCAACAGTCTGCCCTAAATGGAAGTTTCCTAGAAGGCTCTATTTTGCGAGAGTTGCGGTTCCAGCACTACATCAAGATGTGCTGGAGGCGATTGGGGCAGCTTTGCAGAAGAGTGCTGTTCACACTATCCACTTGACAACAGACATGTGGACCAGTTGCCAAGCTCTTGATTACATGTGCATCACAGCACACTGGGTCTCTTTTGCAGAGGTTAGAGACAAGACAAATGCAGATGTTGACCCGGACACAGTTTTTCAAGCTACTTGGAAACATGCAACATTAGCCATGTTTGCCATGGAGAAAACTCATACTGCACCTAACCTTTTGGACAGGTTTGATAGGAAGGTCTCTGAATGGCTGCATCCAAGAAATCGCATGGTTGGTTATGTTTCCACGGATAATGGCAGTAATATAGTTAAGGCCATGCAGCAAGGTGGCTATTTCAGAGTGCCGTGTTTGGTGCACAGTATTAACATTGTGGTGCAAGATTTCTTGAAAAAAAGAAAACACAGTCAGCAAGTTACTGACTACCTGCCGAAGAATCTGCACACATTTTAGCCATTCTTTTAAGGCCCGGAAGGAGCTGAGGAGCATTCACATGAACGTAGACTGCCAGTCAAAGGACTCATCCAGGAGGTGGCAACACGTTGGAACTCAACCTTTTACATGCTTGAGCGTCTGTCTGAGCAGTGGGGGGTAATAAATGATTATGTCTACAAACTGGGTTCTACTAGGAAAGTCATGAGGCTAGAGTTGGAGGAATGGAAGCTAGTTGCAAGCCTGACAGACATGCTTCGTCCTTTTGAGGTCTTCACACGTGAAGTCAGAAGGGAGGACTGTTCTTTGGGCAAAGCTATCCCATTGTTGGTCATGCTAGAGCACCAACTGAAGGCGGTGTCTTCAACGTTCCGAGATGATGCTGAAAAGCAAGACGCATATCAGTTGGCGGAGAGGTTATTAAGCTGCCTAGTTGCCAATGAAAGGCTTAAAAACATACATACAGAACAACATCACATTTGTGCCAATATTCTGGATCAACGTTAAGCATGGGCGAATTTTGCGGATCTCGCGTTCGCGGATTTGCGAACTCGCAATCCGCAAAATGCGTGAATTCTCGCGAATTTGCAGATTTTTTTTTTTATGTTCACACGGGTTTCTGCAAGTTCGCGAGGGTATTGTACAATTTCGCAAATTGCGAAATTGTACAAAACGCGTGCGAACTTGCAGCAACCCGTGCGAACACGAAGAGAAAGAAGCTCCTGGTCACAGGAACAGTACGGGGATTGCGCTCAGGAAAGTCAAGGCTGCAAAGGCCTCTACCCAGCATCACAGCTGATTTTCCACGGTAGATTTGGGAAGAGGCACACCTGTCCAGCCTCGAAGACGCTCATGATTGTTTTTGGGCTAATGAATGAGTCACTGAATTTGAGCATTAACTAGTTCGAGCGACCATGATTTGCGGATTTTGTGGTGGGGGGGGTGCTTCCATGCGAGTTCACATGCCTCTTGTATGTATAAAAGGTCAGAGAAAGATCGGTTCAGCAGATGAAGAAAAAGAAGCTCCTGGTCACAGGAACAGCACGGGTATTGCGCTCGTGAAAGTCAAGGATGCAAAGGCCTCTATCCAGCATCACAGCTGATTTTCCGCGGTACATTTGGGAAGAGGCACATGATTGTTTTTGGGCTAATGAATGAGTCACTGAATTTGAGCATTAACTAGTTCGAGCGACCATGTGTGTGTTACTATGCAATCGCCCTGAAGGGCGCAGGGGTCCCTTGAGTGACCTGTAAGGCTGTGCTGCCCTGTAACTATTTTACAATGGCGCCAGCAAGCTGACAGCGCCGTTGTAAAATAGTTACAAAGTTAGCTTGCACAGGAAGCACCTGCTTCGTTTTATCTAGTGGTTCCTGTGCAAGCTAACTTTGTAACTATTTTACAACGGCGCTAGCAGCTTGCTGGCGCCATTGTAAAATAGTTAAATGAGTGTGGGTTCAACTTTTGAACCCGTTACGTTCGCGGATTTTTTTTTGCGGATTTTGCGGGAAATCCGCAAAATTCGCGGATTGCGGATTTCCCGAAAATCCGCAAAATCCGCGAGCGTAACGGATTTCACGCTCATGCTTAATCAACGTACATAAAGGCAGTGGCCAGCAAAGCATTCATTCCTTTTGATGAAGCGGATGTTTCAAAGTACAAACATTGGTTAGCTGTGTCAGCCATTCGGTTCGAAAAAGAGCGGCAGAAAATTCAAGGAGCCGGCAGAAGTACAACTGTATCAGCAGGCCATCCGGCGTCAAGTTCCACTTCGGAATCTGTGGCCGAAGGGAGTCACTTTACCTCACAGCGGTTAACGACACCAGCAGCAACCGTACCATCATCCTCACCTGCACCAGGTCCAGCCATATTATTGTCGGAAGCAGATTGGCTAACTCATCAAGGGTTTGCTCGTTCCAGTGCTGCAAAGGCCACAGATGGTACGCAAAGTGGAGCAACCATGGAGAACCTTGAGTCGATGTGCAGGCCTATCTGGATGACCCAACAGAGGTCTTTGTTAATCATAACCCATTGCTGTATTGGTATGGGAAAAGGCCTCTATGGCCACTGATCACCAACCTGGCTCTAAATTATTTGTCTTGCCCACTCGCAAGTGTGTCTTCTGAACGTGTTTTCAGTGCTGCTGGTGCCATTGTAACTTCAAAAAGGACCCGCCTCTCGCCCAAAAATGTGGAGAGGTTAACACTGATCAAGTTGAATCAGCACTTCATGCCACCAGATTACAAAATACGTGAATGCAGCAAGGAAGAAGAGGACGCCGACTTAGGTGACAGAAGTTCTTCTCTGTTCGCTGACCTACTCCCGTCTCAATTCATAGAGTTTGAGGACGAGCTCTACTTCCCTGACACCGAGGCCTGAAAATGACTTCCTTTTTTTTCGTCCTTATTCACTCTTATTCCTGTGTGGCTTTCTTTGTTTTGCAACTTTTTACCACAACAAAACTCTCACAACAAGTCCATCAGCAGCACTGTCTTCAACGTATTTTCCTTATTGATTTGAAGGTGCCGCAGTCTGCATTCCTGAGGTTCACAAGTTCACAACTCAATCATGCTCCTCTATCCTCCTCCTCCAGACTCCACCTATCCATTTTCCTCAAGGCAGATGGATGGATTACGAAGAATAAAGAAACGTTGTTTTCATAGACGAGTCTTCTCAAGTGGGACTGAAATTACTGACTGACTACATGCTTGCTGATTGCTGACAGAGTTACTTCTGAAATTTACAGGAGAGACTGCCCTGTGGGCCCTCACTTTCCGAAGAAGGTGCGGACAATAAGTAGAACAGGTAATGAATAATTGAGAAGATGGCATGCAGTGGACAGCAATGGCTGTCTGGCTCTGATGAAACCAATTGCTGTTTGTTTTTTGTCCATGAAATGAATCATATGTCTTGTCTTAGTTATTATTTAGTCTTTTGTAACTCATGTCTACTACCCTGTTTATTTTTTCCTTGTATAATTCAAATTGTACTTCAAATTCAGGGGCCACTATGTTGCATTTTACAATATGCAAAATGTCCTTGGAGTGGACTCACTTGCCAATATACCATGATGATTGATTAAATAATATATCTTTTTTCTTTACAGTCACTCACTGGGATGGATGGATCATCAGCGTCGGTTTACGGAAGAACTATGGCCAATTCGTGAGTGGCAAACAGGTAAACCAGTCTACAACAACTACTACAGCAGAGGTATATGTCTGCCTATTCGTGGTATGTAATGGTCGAGGGCGAGGCAGTGTACCGTTGTTGTTATGCCAGGCAGAGTCAACTCCAGACAGCAGTTCATGTAAAATTGGGGCTATGTGGCTTGCTGCATACAATTAGATATGCTTTGTCTGTCTGACAAAGAGTCTACGTATGCTACATCAGGTTGCTTCACTCAGGGGTGCCTGCCTTGACCGTCTGAATGGCACTGCCTCAAGCTTGGGTCAAACATCCGTTATGCTTGCTTAATTTTCTGGTCTTCGTTTTTTTGCGAATCTCGCGAATTTACCGAAAAATCTCTAACCATATTCTTGAGCGGAACGGATTTTTGGCCCATGCTTGCGGCAGGGCCATGCAGACGGTCAAGGCAGGCACCACTGAGTGAAGCATCCTGATGTAGCATACCTAGGCTCTTTGACACAGACAGACAAAGCAAAGGGTTCAGTGCGATTTACTAGGGTTTTTTGGGTTTAAGTTGGTAGGGTTCCCGATGAGTCTAGGCAAGGTTTTAGGGGGTTTGGGGTTCTTTGGTCCAGATTTGGCAGAATTTTGGCCTTTTTTGGTGTTTTGCGGGCGCGTGTGTTTGACTGAACACTAAGTGAAAACTAGTCATAGACCTTCGACTTCTTCTTCTTCTTCAAAGAGCGCAGTGGTTCCATTTTGTTCAGCCTTGCTGAGATTCTTGGGAATCGCTGGAACAAGTGTCCAGGTAAGTTTCAAGAGGATCGAAGTAGTGGAAGTGCTGAAAACAGCAATTTTTTGTGAAAATCGCAATTTGCCATGTTTTGAATATACCAGTATTGCATGTTTTTGGGGGGCTGTTTGGGGGTGTTCTAGATTTGTGGGGGTGCGTCGGGGGGTCTTGGAGCACTGCTGGGAAGGTCTAATTTTGATTGCAAGTGGTTTGAAGAAAAGCCATGGTGGAAAAGGGGGGTTTGGGCCTAGTTGCAGATAGCGTTTTGGCACAATTTAAACTGAGGCCCAGCAGTATTGTCTGTTTTTGGGAGGCTGTTTGGGGGGGTTCTAGGTTTTTGGGGGTGGGTTTGGGGGTCTGGGAACACTGCTGGGATAATATAATTTTGATTGCAAGTGGTTTGAAGAAAATCCAGTTTGGGAAAGGGGGGTTAGGGCTTAGCTGCAGAGTGCATTTGGAGTGATTTTGACTGGTAGACCGCACATTTTCTGTCACATTTTCCATTTTTGCTTTCGGCCTGTTTGGGGGTGTTCTGCTTTTTTGCGGGTGGATTAAGGGGTCTGGGGGCATTGCTGGGAAGCTCTAATATCGGATGCAAGTGTTTAGGATAAAATCCATGGTGAAAAAGTTTTTCAGTTTTTGCTCACTTGCTTGTTTTTGGGGGCTGTTTGGGGGGGTTCTAGGATTTTGGGGGTGGGTTTGGGGGTCTGGGAGCACTGCTGGGATAGGATAATATTGATTGCAAGTGGTTTGAAGAAAATCCATGGTGGGAAAGGGGGTTTGGGCATAGTTGCAGAGTGGCTTTTGGCACAATTTGAAGTTAGGGTTCAACCTGGTAGCAGTATCGCATGTTTTTAGGGGGCTACTTGGGGTGTTCTAGATTTCTGAGAATGGGTTCAGGGGTCTGGGAGCACTACTGGTAATGTCTAATTTTGAATGCAAATGTTTTGAAGAAAATCTATGTTGGAAAAGGGGGGTTTGGGCCTAGTTGCAGAGTTCGTTTTGGCACGATTTGGAGTTAGGGTTAGCACTTTCAAATTTTTTCTGGGGACTACTTGGGGGTGTTCTACATTTTTGCAACTGGGTTCAGTGGTCTGGGAGCACTCCTGGGAATGTGTAATTGTGATTGCAAGTGGTTTGAAGAAAATCCGAGGTGAATTATTATTTTTTTTCCAAAATTGTATTTCTGCAGAGGGCTACTTGGTGGGGTTCGAGATTTTTGCGACTGGGTTAGGGGTCTGGGAGCACTCCTGGGAATGTCTAATAATCATTGCAAGTGTTTTGAAGAAAATCCACGGTGGAAAAGGGGGGTTTGGGCTTACTTGCAGAGTGCGTTTTGGCACGTTTTGAACTTAGGCCTGTAGCACTAACGCATGATTTTAGAGGGTTAATTGGGGGGGGGTTCTACATATTTGCAACTGGGTTCAGGGGTCTGGGAGCACTCCTGGAAATATCTAATATTGAATGCAAGTGTTTTGAAGAAAATCCATGGTGGAAAAGGGGGTTTGGGCCTAGTTGCAGAGTGCTTTTTGGCACGATTTGAAGTTAGGGTTCAACCTGGTAGCAGTATCGCATGTTTTTAGGGGGCTACTTGGGGGTGTTCCACATTTTGCTGACTGGGTTCAGGGGTCTGGGAGCACTCCTGGGAATGTCTAATTTTGTTTGCAATTTTTTTAAAGAAAATCCATGCTGGATCCTCAGAATTCAACCATAGTTACTATTACTATCCTTGTAAAGGAGAACCAGGTTATGCACTTTTGAAGTGATGATTGTATATAATAATAAATTAATAATGTCAGCTCTGAAAACTGAAAGTGTTATTTTTGCACTACACAGCGTACCTTAGATTTTTTTAACTGGTTCACTTCCTGTTTTTTTCCATAAAAAATTACAGGACGGCTTTTACCATGTGCCATGGAACAAATGATGAACTCAGACGCAATCCGCAATTACTCATCAGGCAGCCGTGGACAGTGTGTCTGGTCACCAATATTGATCGACTGAGCGTAAGATGGAATGGAGGAGTATATCGCAAATAAGAGGAATGGCTGGATGCATGCAACTTCACCAATTCAGCAGGACAACTACAACATAAAGTTACAGCATTCTCTCTTAACTTCTCCTTATCTTTTAAATGTTATTGTTGTAAACGTGAACTTCTATGAATGTGACAAGGTGCGTTTCTTTGTTCTCTGCTTCAAAGTCATCTCTCCAGCTATTTCATACGTTTCTTTGCTATTTTTATAACTAACTTAATGTACTAATAATAAGTGTTTATTCTCTAGGAGGGCAGAAAGGCAAGTGAAATTGCGTAATTAATGCAGCCCTGTACTAGTGTCAATGTCAAATTGTTTCCTCATACTTACTAATAAGATGTAGTAAGTACAACTTTTCAGTAACCTAACCATCCGTTTAGCAAACAACTTCATGCATGCAGTAGTGCACTACCTTTATGTCCCTTAAAAGATTTATGGATATCTTTGAATCCAAACATTTGTTTCTCTTCATTTGTTGTTTGTACATGCAGTGTTTATTTTTTTCTTCTCTCCACAAACTTTTTCCCAAAAAACCCCATTCCCATCCAATCTTCAAAAACCCTAACCCTCTTCCCCCGTGCTGTGCGGTTTTTCATTGAGGTATGACTAAATGACAACAAGAAATTGCACACAGTTGCAGGGGAGGATAAGGTCTAAGCAACAGAAAAAATATTGGAAAATGGAATTTCATGTGCGACATCGTGGATTGAGCATCAAACATCATGCTTGTACACATGACGAATCAAATGGTTAATTCTTATCTTTAAGTATCCTTTGGCTTCATAATATTTCTTATAGTAGCCATAGTCCACGAAACTAGTACTTATATTTAGAATACTTTAGTACTGCTTAGGCTACAATTTATGGCACTGCTCTGTAGCGTACTATCTATCGTACTGTTTCTAATGCTACGCTCAGGCCACTCATTTCCTTTTTTTTCATATGCTGCTACTGCCAGTGTGTACCACTACTACTACCAGCACAACAATGATATTTCATCCGTCGAGGATTCAAGTCAACAACCAACCTTACTCACCATTTGCCATGTAGGCAGCCCTGTGGCTACCCCTATTCCCAAACACAAATCACAGATAAGATAAGCATTTTGGAGAGGTAGAATAATGGGCTAGGACTGGTAGGAGAGCAGAGACTGCCAGTACTACTAGTAAAGTACTAGTAGGGCTACTGAATTCACTAACTCGGTTACTGGCACTTTGGTACATTTCAGGACTAGATGTTTCATTCATGCTGGTAAGTTGGAAGAAACCAAACGTCCAGTAACCACCGCCTACCCCCACACAAAATAATATGAACGTGTATACTATGTTTTGGTATGAAAAATAATTATTAAGAAATATATTGATGTAGTCAAAAAATAAAATAAATTAACCCAACTCACCCCCCTGCCTAACCCCAACCAATGTCCAAAAGTCCAAAAGTCCCCTCTCCCAAACACCCAATTCCTACCCCCCAACAGTCTTTAAAAAAGGGGCAAGGGACAGTCACTTCCTCCGGTGGTGTAGTGTGCACAGCTGTTCCTGCACGTCCCGCAGCTCTTTGTGGAGGTCCCGGAGCTGGCGCTGATGTTTTTTGAACAACCGCTCCAGGTAGTCTACTCTTTTACGGAGGCGGCGCTGATGTACCATCCAGGCTCTGGGGGGGGGCAGCTGATTGTGTTGCTGCTGTGCGGCGGCGGTGGGAGGCTGTCGGGCCACGGCTCTGTTTGGCTGGAGGCTTCTGGCTGGTGGACACGGGGGCACTGGAGGAGGATGCAGTGGTTGCTGTCTCCTCCTCCTGCTCCCGAGCCCACAGCCGCCGATACTTGGCACAAATAGCCTCCAGCTTACGGGCCCTGGCCCGGACAGCCATCTCCTTTCTGGTGAGCTTTTTCGGAGTAGCATCTATATGAAGAAAGAAAGAAAAATACTGTAGCCAATAGTCTTTAACATAAAGTCAAAATAATTCAACGGAAAGTTGACTCTCAGTAACACCAGCAAGTAGCAAACACAGTATAACATTTTGGCATGTATCTTTCCGCCGTCTTTGTAGGCCTTTGACATTAGTGGGAGTTTTAGGAATTCCACTAGCAGGACAATGGATGGACTCACTACTACATACATAGTCAGAGAGTACTAAAAAAAGTTTTCTGTTTTTTTCTCTTGTTTTGCAAAAGAAATTACTGGTACGTGAACTTGTGGTAGCCGGCATGGCAGCTCACTCAGCTTGCACCCAAGAAAAACATACACAAGTCATGATGACGCAGACTCGCAGTACTTTAAGCAGTACATGCAGGTGGGGATAGGAAGCTCTAACTTTTCTATAGGGGTGGCACTGCCACTGGCCATACTCGGTTACATCAAGGGCTACTGCTCAATGTAATGATATCTTTTGCACTGCCCCCCTGGGCCTTGCCTACTGCAAAAGAAGAATGAAGATTATTCAATTCTGATCATATATCATTATCCTGCCAATCACATGATCGTTGGTTATATGATGGATGACTTTAGGTGCTTTGTTTTGATAAATTGAGTGAACTACAGCGATAGTCCACCCATGACACAGCTGAAATAAAAATTTTAACATAGGGAGTGAGTGTGGTACCCATAATTGCTGGAGGAAGGGACTTGACTCAATATAATGTTGTCAGCTATACAATACATACACAGTAGATGCTGTGCTTGCAAAGTAAAGTTCTGTACTGTTAGTCAAGGCAGGGAGTATTTGTGAACAATCGCAAAATTCTAGTATTAGTAACAATCTTCATCCACTCAGCGTCTGCTCCACTACATCATATACCTCTGCTAACAATGAGGAAAAAGAAGATAACATCCAGGCTTCCAAAGTACGCCTATCATTCTTCTTAATGTCTCAAATGTACCAAGTTTTCTTTTTCTCAACAACCAACTAACACCCTTTTCATTATATTTTGGAAACCACCGTCTTCTTCTCTTGACTTGCATTCAAAAACACCATTCTTTACAGTCATAAATGTTAAGACTCGCTCGTCCTTCATTTCAAACTTCTTTCACTTTTCGTTCTTCACATCCCTAAAGTACATCTGATATGACTTGGCTTCACGATAAAAGTTTTCCAGCTGTGTTGAAGTCAAATAGAGAGGGCCATTGCTTACCCAAGAAGTACCGTCGCTAATGCTATTACAAGTGAAGGTTGACTGTCTTCTCCGTGATAGCCAAAAAAGTACTTCTAAATTAGTAACTGTTCTTAACAGTACAGTGTACTTGTACTAGTGTACTGTGTACTGTACAGTACATCATACACTCCTTTGCGAGCCTAATCAAAAATTTCAATAAGTAAGGAGTATAATAACTTACCACCGTCCGCCGCCGCTGAGCCTTCCCCCCCAGCTCCTCCTGGTGGCGCTCCTAGAGTGGACCCCTGCACACTGCTGGCCCCGGCACTGGTGGTCATCTGTGCCACATCAGATGTTGTGACGTCTAGAAAAAACATGTCATATTTTCAGATGCCATACACAACACCCTATTTCGTCTGGTAATGCAAGAAAATGCTACATAACACATTTTTTATTACTGAGATTGAAAAAGAGTAACAGTTTTGGGGAGGGTGTTAACTTTGTATATGCTTATTCCATTAAATGCTACACTTCTTAGGACAACTGATGAATGCTTGCTTAACGTGCACCATTTTTCTAATTACAGAAAGAAGATTACATTGCCCTTCTGCCAACAGGACGATTCGCCTACTACTAGTAAGTCTTCACCAGCAGTACTTTAAGTACTTTAAAGAAGGTGGGGGCTCCCGCACAGTTATTCTAATAATTTCATGTGTCTGTTAACTATTACCTTAAAATAATTTGATTCATGGGAATGTTGTTTAACGTCATCTATCAGCAGTGCTCGCTCCGAATACTACGCTACTAAAAATAAAGAAATCATTTTTTCATTTCTTAATTGAAAATAAAACTTTAAAACTAACAAACACTGTGTGGTTTTTGTTCACGAGTGAGTGAGCAGAAGGGTTTGAACTACTGCAATTGATCTCAGATAGGCCGGTACTCGGCGGTAGTCTTCTTCTGTTCTTCTGGGTCGTAAAATCATTGGTCAGAGACACTAGATAGTTGGTCAGGAGATTGGGGGTTCAACTTCTGTTCTGGATCAGAGTTTTGTTTAACACCGTTTGCCGACTGGAAAAGCTTAGCTACCTACACAGACCAACTCATAATCGTAAATAGTAGTAGCACAGAGAGTGATGGTAGAGGCAGGATAAGAATGTAGAAAGTAGTCTAGATTAGAAGAAGATCAAAGACTATTTTGTAAAGAATAGAATTAGGAAAAAGTTTGGAATGAATAGGAGCTGTAAAAGTTAGGGAAATATAAGTATTAACCCTTTCGATGCTCATGACGGAACGGTTCCGTCATGAGCATCGGTTGGGCTGTGCTCATGACGGAACCGTTCGGTCATGACCACACCCATTAACATTGGGCCCCAGCACTGGCGGTAAATCGTGGCAGCATGGATGAGGTTAATATAACAATAGAACAACTTACTGGGGCCAGCATAAGAGCCTGCAAGGGACCGATCCTGTGACTGTCCACCTTCTTCCACCGGAGTCTCAATGGTGCTAGTCGCCTTGCCCCTGGGAGGTGCTGATGATCAGGAAATAAAGGAACACAACATGGATGACTGTTTTTTTGAAATATTTGATTTCTTTGAACACAATCTAAAATTATATTGGGGAAACAAATTAAGAACAATTGCACTACATGTATTGACCTATCTGATCTGGTCAAATAGGAGGATAGTACAGTATTGCAGGATTCGCAGACCGTCTAATAGGAAAGTATGTAATTCACTAACTACACCAACAACAAAAAGGTTCTACTACGACTGCCATCACTCAGCAGCACAAGACATCATGTGACACACACAGTCCGTCATCATGATTGCAGACCACGGACAAAGGTCCTATAACAAGTAATAAATAATATACTCACTGTATCAATCCACCACTATCTCTTCTTAGTGGCAGCAGGAGTACAAAGTAGGACTAGACTTGAGTCTCTACTGTCTCTAGCATTACGCAGTTATGCTCTCAAATGAGCAAAAAGTTGCAAACAAGTAAGCATAGTAGCAACGCAAATTACCAGGCGAGCAACTGCAATGTCAGAAGCTATTTAAACATTAATTCACCTGCAATGTAATCGAATGTAATCGAATCAGCAGCATTCGTACTCTTCCGGAAAAAAATAGATTAGCAATATAACACAGAGCAGAAGAAAACAAAGTAGTTATTAAATAGCTACTCACCAAGGCCAGGGATCTCCACACCTAGCAGGTGGAGCAGGTCCTGCTCCCGGTCGAGGACGTCGGCCCACCGGTGCATCGCTTGGTCGTAGGTGTGCCGGACCCCGACTCCCTCCGCATGGCTTAGCACACCTTATCCCACCGCTGGCGACGCTTCCGGAGGCCATACCCTTGACCGGGCCTCCCCCCTGCTGCCACGGTATTAGAGAGGTGGCGCAGAACAAAAAATATAAGAGCGGCCACCTCCACAGTGGTAAAAACCTCCCTGGCCACTACATCCACTCCCCTCAATCGCCCGCAAGGGAGCCGGCTACAGGGTGCGGGCCCTTCCCATTTGACTTTCCGGCTCCCTTTGCCATGGTCCTGGGCGAAAGAAGAAAAGAATAGGGGGAAAAAATAAAAGAGAGAGCTAAACAGAAAAAGTAGTTATTAAAGCAACAAAAAGTTGAAAAAAACACAAAATATAGATCTAGACAAATAGAGAGAGAGATAATGAGCAAAAAAGAGCAAACAAAGTTCAAAGAAACAAAGGAATGCAAAGATTAAAAGAGGATAGAAAAGCCAGGCCCAGAACCATACCAATGAATGAAAAACAAGATGGCCGCGCCCACTGAGGACCGTGTGGGTAAGTTTGCACAATATTTCCCCCGCGAGCACACAAAAACACATGCGAACTCGTAATAGCTCGCCGCACACACGCGAGATTGCCAATAGCGCCCGGTAACGGAAATACGCAACTTGCACAAGATGGCAGCGCCCATGTACGACCGCATGGGTAACTTCGTGGTCGGTGCGCTGCAAGCGGCCCACGAATACCCAAAAAAACCCGCGAACACGCAAAAAACCCAAAATCTGCAAATTCGCACGAATTCGTGAATTTTGCGGATCGCGAATTAGCTTTCGCATGAATTCACGTACCGCGAATTCGTGCATTTCACCCATACTTATTAATAAGTGAACCAATACTAATGCCTTCCGTCACTATCTACTTGAAGCTCAAGAAAACATGTCTTTCATGCACCTTCAGCGCACCCACTGTACTAAATCCAACTCTTTCCAGTTGGTGGATACAAGTTGGAGGTGTCCGAGAATGCCTCAGAGTCCTACATTTCTCTAACTGAGTGAGCATATGTACCTTTGAAACTAAGGCAAGCATACTGGGCAATACTGCCCAAGTTCCTAAGCCAAATAAATGTCCTGTGGTGCTCATTCACCGACACTTCTACTTTTGCTTTGAAATTGTGAAAACTCAATTAGTTTCAGAAGCAATGCTATTCAAAAAGGGTACAAGACTCAATATCTTGTATGATAATTGTTTTCACATGTTTAATTTAAGGACATTTACATTTCATTATGTTTAAAAAAAATGCAGTCTTCGCAGTGCTCACTTATATATGGACAACATAGAACAAGACACTGAACAGATCTCAAAGTTGCTTCGGATTTGATATCAAACAAACATATGTATGTGAAGGGGTGACCACTTTCTCTACACAATACAAATGTGTACTTCTTCTGAATAATTTGTTTACACCACCAGAACAGTCTGCCTAACCATGCAACCTGGAATACATTGAAGACTCTATCTTGAAGTATTCTTGCATGCATTGCTTACAGGATGCCTTATTGAAGACCTGAAGAATCCACGGTTACTAGGGAACTTTAGTCAGATGACTTTTGTCTTGATGAGTCCAGAAGACTAACTACATGTTGAATCGTTGAAATTACCTCCCTAAGTTGCTTTGAAAACATTTTATGGTTCACCAGGAGATACCATAAATTAACAGACAGGACTGTCGCTCATGGTTGTTTGATATAAATCATATCCCACCTTTGAATTTGTTGACAGTCTTGTTCTATGTTGTTGTATACTAATTAATTCACTGTCTAAGCACTGTATCATTTGCACTAATTTTTATACATACTGAAATGATTATTGTCCTGATGCTAAAAATGTGAAAATCATCATCATGCAAGAAATTCTGTCCTGTATTCTCCAATAACTTTGATTATGATACAAATTACTAATTGTGTTTGCACACTTTCAAAGCAAGTAGAATTGTTCATGAATGAGTGCCAAAGGACATTTGTTTGACATATTACACTTACTCTGGTTTTCGAGGGTAATCATGATGGCCCTTATATTGTGTAGATAAGTTCCCTAAAAAGCACTTCAAAATCTAGTCAAAACTTTACAATTTTGCCTCAAAGGGTACTTTGCGACAATGTTTCTTATGTTCCATCCACCATTATGTGCATTATGGGGACCATGATGCACTTGTCAAGCAACAAACAGAACACCTACCACATTCTGATGACAAATAAAGGTGTCAAGCAGGCTATAAGCAAGCCCATGATTTCTTCAAGTAGAGGAACAAAAATTCTACAAGTGCTTGCCTAGTGAAGTGGTGGCCCATGAAAAGTAGGTATCCATGCACACCCATTGAAAGGTTTACCTTGTGATAGCTCCAGCTTAGTCAATTTAACAACACTTCAGTTTTGTATCGTAAAAAACATGAAGCAAGAAAAAAAACACTGGGCTAGCTGGGATGTGCACTGGGGACAATAAACACGACTCTCTTACTTCTTTCCTTGCTTAAAGCAGACTCTACAGGGATGACATGGTCGAGCCTTTGTAGCTGTTTCTGGATTGGGATTGGCAAAGTGCTAATCCTGCAGGCTTGCCGCATCCCCCAGAGCAAATGAAGTGGAGGCTGCTGCTTCGATAGCAGCAAGACTTTCAATGACAGTCAACTGAAAGACAAGGAAAGACATAAGTCTTAGTGTGGTGGTCTGATGATAAACAAAATATGCATTAAATGTTGCCATCTGGGTCAGGTGGGTAAACAGCTTTTCATACCAAGTGAGAGTTTTACGACTCGCATTGTATAGCTGAAGAACCTGGTTGTTCTTATCCACTCCGCCCATATTCTTGTAATCAAGTATACAGGTAGGTTTATGAACTTCGGCCATCTGTCCCCAAACTGTGACTGGGAAGTGCTCTCACCATTAGTTGCTTCTTACAAACAAGCTTCTGTGGGAATACTTTGTGGCAACAGCAAACTATACTGCATGCCACAGTGCCAGCTTTGTACAGCGCACTGGACGACTCTACTCTTGTATAGAAATTGTCCATTTAAAGGTTGTAATCTTTGTGAAGGAGTAGATGGTCAAGCTGCCATATAATCTTTCCTGTGACACCTAGTGTGGGAGGACAACCTACAGGGTTTAGAGTGGAGTCCTTTACTGTTTACACTCTCAAGCTGTAGACATAGCTAGGAGAGCTCTCACACAGCATGTACAACTTGATGCCATAGCAATCTCTTTTGCTTGCAAAGTACTGCCTGAACAGGATCCACCCTTTGTAGAAGATTCAGGACTCATCAATGGCTATATTCTTTCAGAAGAATGAATTTCTGTACACCTGGCAGAAAAATGTTACACAAGAGCTTGAAATTTGAATGTGTCATGGTCTGGATGGTTTCACTGCAATGCATCAGAATTGTCTTTCAAATGCAGCATACATTGCAAAAGCAAAAAACGATCTCTGCTCATGTACGGTGTGAAGATCTGGGTTACCCAAACCATGTGAGTAGGCCAGTAGGACTGCAAACTTAGTTTATGCACTAGCCTCATTTTGAACATAAGGCCTAAAATTATCTTCAACTCCTCAAGCAAAGTGAGAGTCCTCTGGTGTGCCCTGCAATGAGGTCCTAGAGTGCTTTCATGCATCCTCAGAAATTGTTGGCATGCCAATTTGTTAACTGTATTATTTGTTCAAGGAAGTCATATTCAATCGGCAGAGAATGGATCGTAACAACTTTTCATCCAGCGTCGGCCAGTAAAATGTGGAATTTGGGCTGATTTAAATCGTGGGGCTGCCAAGAGAGCACTTCATCTGTGCTTGCTGCTGCACATGCCCGCTCTCTGGGTTGGACTAACCTACTACGGTCACCCGCTGCACAGGCTGTGCTTGCACAGGGACATTGCGATTGCCATCACCATGTCCCTCATAATCACTAGAAGATAAGCCATTTTCTTCTCCCTTGGATGCTATCTTAGTATCTGCTGTCTCTGATCCTGCCTCAGAGCTGTCCTCCATGACCTGAGTTAAGGCCTGGGCAGGAGTCATCCACCAAGACACCATCCCTGCTACTGGCTAAAACTCTCATACTTAAATACTGTCCTATGTAGAAGGCAGAAGTATTGTTCAAAATCAGTTAGAGTGTGTGTGTGTGTGTGTGTGTGTGTGTGTGCATGTGAGATGTGTGCAAGAATGAATAATCACAAAATTGCTTGTCTGATTTTCTGAATTTGTAGGTCCTCCAAAGACTAAACAAAAGGACACAGAATTACTTTACCTTGCCACGAACCTAGGACCACAGCATATGTTTGTCATGGTTTATGCAAAACTTTATTATTGGGGGACCTGCTTAGTCATTACCAGTATAAAGTAATTATCTGAGACCAAAAATCTATGTTTGTTGTCAAAAAGCACACATGCACATAGCAGTCACTGCAACATTGGATGCCAGCAATGCACGATACTATTAGCAGGCACACTGGAATTATGTGGAGAAGAGCACACAATTATGCAATAGGATGGACTATATTATGAGGCAAGAAAAGCCAACTTATAGGGCACAATGTTGCACTTTTTATTACAGTTTTACTTGTTTGTGATTGAACAACATTATACTGCCTGGAATGGCATCTGTTACCATGCATGCCAAAACTACGCTTAGCTTAACAACGCAGTCATTACAACGACTTGCTTTAGGGAAGCGCTGGACTTTGGAATAGTTTAAATTAGTATTCCAACTCCAGTCAGTGTATCAGTAGGGAAGGTATTGGACTTAAAATCCAACATTGGTTCAAAACTGCATTCCCTAAAACAAGTCGCTGTAATGGCTTGCGCTGTAATGGAACTCGTGGTTACATCTCAGTTGTGGTACTGACTGCATTGTAAAGGCACTACAATGTAATGCCTGTGTTGTAATAGATGTTAGATGTTTCCCACGGCCTGGGAAAATATTTAACCTCAATAGCACCAATATAGGAGCCAAATACATAGAAAAGCAACTGAATTTGACCCGTCAACATTTTGCACAGGACCTTCCACTGCATAGAAACATGTAGCCATGTTTGTATGCACTCTTGACTCACTTGTGCTACAATTTTTTTTAATGTATATAAATCTTTAGATTCTGCAGTGATGACAGATTATGTGGCACCTTTTTTTTAATGTGTGCTTTTCCCTTGGGAGTGTAATGGTCGCACGTGGAAAAACACACATTTATTTAAAAAACACAAGGCACATAATCTATCATTTCTGCATAATCTGCAGATTTACATATATAAAAAGTTTGTACATTAAAATGGATCTACACTTTTTTAGGAAATGTGTGGTTTCCCATGGGGCTAGTAATCAATCTCCCTCAGAAGAAAATACATATTTTCTTTTTTTTATATCAAAGTATTTTATTGATTTTTAATTAACAGATACATTAGCATTACTGTTGCAGGGTTAGCCAAACTTAGCATGCATTACGGTGATTACAGGTACATGAGATAAATGTTTAGCTGAACCCCTCTACATGGCTTGCAGGAAAAATAGGGACAGGGTGATAGAAAGAAAGACACAGGAAAGAAAGGGGTGAAAGCAGGGTACGGGAAAGGCTCTGTAGTGGTGAGTCTAATTGGAGTTATAGTCATCTGACATCCCACTGGTTAACCTACGGCGGAAATAGCAGACCAACACGCCCCCCCCCCCCCCCTTGGCGTCTCTTCGGCTTTTGGTGAGGACGTTCCATTGTCTCTCGTTCCCCTCATTCCCCTCCCCCAAGGGCCGGAATGTATTCAAGGAGGTTTGTAAGAGTCTAGGTATGTGTCGAGTGACTCCCACATACCTCTGGTTGCTGGCCTCCAGGGTGTCTTCTGCAGAGCAATGTTATCTGCGCCTCTAAGGTACATCACCCAGTTAAGCCAGCCTTTGTATGAGGTCTTGGTTCTGTCCTCCAGTTAGTCAGGGCCATTCTCACTGCGGCGGTAAGAAGCAGGTCAAGTAGGTCTCTGTCGTGTTCTGATCTTAGTTCTGTAGTCATGAATGCAGTGACGAGGGATGAGAATTCAGCTGTTAGAGTACAGCCCAGTACCTTATTTATGAACCCAAAGATTTTGTCCCAGAACGGTTTGAGCGATGGGCAATAGTAGATAAGATGTGCTAGGTCTCCCTTTTCCTTGCAGGAGTTCCAGCATATCTCATCCTCCCTGAGGCCTAGTGTATATAATCGCGCAGGGGTCCAGAAGTCCTTGTGGAGTAGCCAGAATTTTGTTTGTGATAGAACCAGAGTGATTTTATTACATGAGGGAGAGGACCACAGTTTAGCAATTTCTTGCTCATTAAGTGAGATCTTGCCTTGTTTTAACCAATACGTAGTTGTTTAGTCATTAAGTTTGGTGGTGTTTGGGCGTAGATGTTTAAAGAGGTGTGATACCTGATGGCATAGCATGTTGATCTTTGCCAAGTATTATGGGATTGATGGTTGGGCAGGTGAGAGGTTGACTTTGGATAGGGCTGTTTTGATTTTCAGGAAGTTGTAGAATTCGATGTCTGTTAGGTTATGTCTAGATTTCAATACAGCAAATGTGGTGGGCTATCCCCCTTCCTCTAGCTGGGCTGGGTCGGAGATACCTTTCTCTCTCCATCTGTCGAGGGCTATGGATTTTCCCTTGTATCTGATATTGCTATTATCCCATTTCGAGTTCTTTATGCTGTTCTCCATTTTGTTGTCTATTTTTAGAAGGGCAATTTCTGTGTTTTTACAAATGGGGCTGGAGGTGTTTATTAGCTGTTAACAGTGCCATTGGGTTTAAATTGTTCAGTATGCCCCTCTCGACTTGTAGCCATACCAGTGTGTAACCTCGGTGTGGCGAGATCCACCAGGCCCCTTGTTTTGCTAGGAATACAGTCTGAAAGGTTCTAAAGTCTGCTAGATTTACCCCTCTCAATTTTTCTCTAGTCTTAGTTTTTTAAAGCTTATACATGCCGTCTTTCCCTGCCATAAGAATTTGGTAATCAGGTTATCTGCTTTACAGTGGAAGTCATCTGTGAGCAGGAGTGAAAGCATGCTGATCAGATAGTTGATCATTGGGGTGATCATCATTTTGATCGTTTCGACTCTTCCCCACCAAGTTATAAAATTCGGGGACCACTCCTCCAAGAGTTTCTTTATTTTTCCTATCAGGGATTTCTCATTGTGGGCGAGTGTGCTCATGAGGTCGATACCAAAGTGTATGCCTAGATATTTAATAAACCCTGTTTGCCAGGCCAAGCCTGAACCCCTTAGGGGATCCCAAGTGCAGTGGATGTTCAGGGGCTTATATTCTGATTTGTCCCTGTTGAGCTTATATCCTGAGTGGCTTGAGTATATCTCTATGGTGTCTATCAGGGCCACAATTAAGGTCTTGGGTTGCTCCGCTTCAATCGGGATGTCGTCTGCATATGCGGACAGTTTTATTTCAGCATCCTTGATATTGACCCCTTTTATTTTTGCGTTTGCTTTGATGTTGCTGATTAGGGGTTCTAATACCATCAGGAAAAGTGAGGGAGACAGCGGGCATCCCTGTCTAGTGCGCTGTTTTAGCGGAAATGGCTCGGAGAGTGCCCCATTAACGACAATGCGTGCTCTTGGGCCCACATACAGTGCTATCACCATCTGTATGTATCCTTTCCCCAAGTTGGAGGATTTCATGCACTGCTCCAGGAAGGCCCATGGTACTCTGTCGAAGGCCTTCTTGGTGTTCAGGGTGATGGCTACTGCTGCCTCTGTCCTCTTTCTGTCTGCTCTAGTATGTGACAGAGGAGTCTGGTGTTATCGTTGGACATACAGGTTTTCAGGAAACCTACTTGGGAATCGCGTATTAAGTTGGGAAGGACGGGGTTTAGTTTTGGGATTACCATTATGTTTGCTTCGGACATGGATTGTGATACCAACCCATTCTCCGAACAGTGATTGAACACCTTCGTCATGGTAGGTTTTAGCTGCTCTAGAAAAGACTTGTAAAAGGTGGCTGTGTACCCATCGGGACTGGTGCTTTGTTGTCTTTCATAGACTTGACAGCCATTTCAATCTCTGAGCTGCTAATTTCTTGCCCTAATATCTGTGCTTCAGCACTGGGTAACTGTGGGAGGCCAAGCCTGTTGAGGTAATCTTTGTACGCCTCCAGATCCAAGATCTGGTCATTTTTATAGAGGTCCTGGTAAAACTCTTGAATGGTCTTTAGGATGTCCGTGTGTCTTGTGTGGGTTTTGTTGTGTGGGTCTGTAATGGATGAGATGGTGAATTGGTTACGCTTATTTTTCAGGTAGGAGACTAGTAGTTTCCCCACTTTATTTGCTTCGCATACGTTAATGGCTTTGTATTTGTTAAACCACAGTCCGGCTCTCTCACTCAGGATGTTATTATATTTGTACTTTTTTCTAGTTAGGTCCGTTAGGAGTTTGTTGTCATGGGTGGCCCTGGTATGTGCTGCTTCTAGGATTTTGATGTCCTGTTCAAGCTGAGTTAATTGCAAGTTTGCGTTTTTGTTTATCTTGCCTTTAATTTCGATTATCGTGCCCTTAATGGTAGCCTTCAGTGAGTCCCATAGTGTATTGGTGCTAATCCCTGTTGAGTCATTGTGTATAAAGTAATCCCTTATTGCTTCCTCTATTTTTTTTTTTGTTTGCGGGGTCAGCTAGGACATCGGTGTTAAACCGGCAACTCCTGGGGATGTCTTTGTTGTGGCACCCACTCAGCTTTAGGCCTATACAGGAGTGATCTGACACTAACCTGGGGGCTATATCAGAATGTTCTATTAGGTGTGTGTGAGGGTCTGTGATTAATATGTAGTCTATTCTGCTATACGAGTTGTGTGGGTTAGAATAGAATGTGAAGTCTCTAGTATCCGGGTGCTGGAGCCGCCATGGGTCCTTGAGGTTGATTTTGTATCACATGTTCTTTAGTGTAATGTGTGCATTTGTGGGGTAATATGGGCATGATGACTGTCTATCCAATATATGATCTAGAGGCATATTAAAGTCTCCCGCCACCACCGTGAGGTCCCCCATTGGGAGGCTGTCGAGCCTGTGCGACACCCCCTCCCAGAAGGTGAGGTCGTCTGTGTTTGGGCCATAGATGTTAGCTACGTGCATAATTAGAGCCCAATGGGGGTCAGCCCGTATGGCAATAGGTCCAATCCCATGCCAATAACATTTTGTATTTTCTTTTTGTTTTCATTCCCCCAGGGTCACAATTGCAACCCCTGGAGTAAAAATACTAATTTTTAAAGAAAATATGTGCCTCCGGGGGGAAGGTTGGCCCATTACCTTGAGGGCTGACACCCTGAAATACGGTTCCTAATGGTCTAGTTGTTTTCTTGACTGTGGATCGCAGTCATGCTACAATTTACAGCTAAGAAAGCATTCAGGAAGGCATTGTTTGAAAGGGGAGACTCTTTTCTTTCTAGTGATGCCTCCCTGCAACCAAGAGAGGCATTGCAGCACCCCACCAGACGGCAGAGTAAGAAGTCTTCTCTGCTGCTGATGGGAAACTGTGATGTCAGCGCACTAACATCACAGATGGGTGGGAAGGGAAGCAGGGGCTGACGTAGAAGTGATTCCAGGTCACCATAGCCCTTTTTAAAAAAAAAGAAATGGGAATCCCCGGGTTCTTGCACCGAACGCTCCATTTGATACTTGCCCAGTGTCAGTCAATGGCCAAAATTGCATTGTGGAGGGAGTGCAGGTGTCAGCATTTAATGGGTAAAATTCGTACAATTAAAGTAATTTTTTTTCTCAATTAGTGTAAAGCAATTGTAGGTTACAGATTAACTAAATGCTAACTTTGTTGCATGACCTCCCCTGACAATGGTCTGATAAAGGTGTAAAACTCTATGAGCTCATGACCCCTCTGTTTGCTATGGCACAATTCTGAGCTGCATGGAGGCCTTTGTGAACAAGCCCTGGATTTGTTTTTACCACGCAGCAAACAAGAGAATCAACACTAAAAGTTAGCAGACTGGTCATTCAATCCACTGCGTCATGAGCTACCCCAGGTAAAAAAAACTTGGGGTTACATCCACTTTATCCCCACCAGGTCCTAAGCCCTGGAGGTGCATGTCCATGTGGCACAAAACAAGGAGGCAGTCCCTGGACATAGGAACTGTGGTAATTTTCCAAGGGCCTTGACACCATCCTCAGGCAACTTAAGGATTTAGTGGGCCCTGGGCCCGAACATTATTTGGAGCTCTCTGCTCAGAGCACTCTGATTTTTTTTTAAATCCATTTTCAGCTCATTCACCCCATCAGTGACTTTGGCTGAATTTTTGACAATGTTTTTCCTTGTCCAGCCTACATCTGGGCCTAAAAATGGAGCAAACAGTACTCCCCTTCTTTGCCATCACTGGAGAAACAGAAAACCTTGCAACCTGAGTAAGCCTGCTACATGAGATAAAGTGGACAGGTTTCTCTCCTTTTGGGCTTGTATATACAGTGTTTACTACTCTCCAGTCCCTGCTTTGTGAGGAACAGGAACTTTGAATCAGTTGGTAGTATGCTGCGATCACACAGGCCCAGCAGCGGCTCCACATGTATGATGCAGTCAATGAGGCCTCCCTGCCAGAAAACAAGGAAGTCTAGTAGTCAGACCAAGCCACAACCCATAATCATTGTTTTTACACTGTAGCTGGCCTGTTATAACCATGTTGGCATGCTGTGCTGATGGGTGCTTTTGTTTATTCCAGTGTCTGTGCTGCGAGTGACAGGTATTCAGACTCAAGAGTCAGCAGGCTGTGAGTGCATGTCCTGGGAGCAACACCACAGAGATAATGCAGTCACAGAGGCACCTCACCATGTCCATTCTAATGGTACAAAAAGTGGTACATACTGAATAAAGGTAAATGCCTATGCAGATGGACCTGTGCACTTCAAAAGATTAGAACACTAGCTCACTCGAACAAGAATTGAATAGGTTTTTCCTTTAACTTTCACTATCGTTCAAGCAGGGCCGAACTGGCTGGACAGCCTTAACTAGCTAAAAAAAGAAAGTAAATAAAACTGGGTATTTTATAACTCTAGACCGTGTGGGATTGAATGATCAACCAGGAGGATTCTTGAAAGGTGGGGTCCATGGGCAAAAGTCCACTTTTTTCAGGCCACCAAAACTCTCTGAAACTATCCTGTCCCAAAGAAAACATGACTCAGGAAAGGAACATATGCCTCCAATGGCAACATTTCAAATAGTCCAGAGCTCCAAATCCCCTCTGATTAACAACTAAGAACCAACCTCATTGTGGACTAGAGTGGAGAGTACAAAGGAAAATGAAAATCAATCACTATGAAAATTACTAGTAGCCTGGGCAGCAAAGAAGAGCTCAAGTTGGCTGTAACAGTTGTAAGTAAAGAAAGTTAAAATACTGAGATTTTTTACAAATGATCTTGGTAAGGAAGGGTCTACAACGGAAAGGTTGAAAATGTAAGCAAATGGAACCGGATTGTAGTAGTGAGGTCGAAACCTGTGAAGTGTAAATACCAGGTCTGAATCTGATGCTTCTAAGGAATGGCATGATGCTCAGAGGGATCCACCTCCAGGCATCAGTGGGTTCCTGAAAGAAAACTAACCCTGAGATGCCAGGTAAGGAGGAAGGAAAGGGGAAGCAGTCCTGAAATTACACATGTAAGGAAACATTAGGATATGTTTGTTTTAAATTATATAATCACATATATTATATGTATGTATTAAACTACTCGTACCTTCATTAAATGTCTTAAAAATCTATATTCCCAGAGGTGGAGATGCGTTCTTAATATGTGATCCTTATTTGTTTTTCAGGAAATGTAGAGAGAAAAACGATTTGATAACATTTTTCTTTTTCCACAATGGTCTCTCATAAACAAAAAAAACAGCCACATATAGCTTGCATTTTCTAGCTATGCTCGTGAAGGGTTTTTCCAAAATTGAGGGGGCTTTTCTCTGCATTATTAATCTATTGTGCATTAAATTCTCCACACAACTGAGCTTACATCAGCACTTGTTAATTGATTGTGCCTTTGGGTCTCCACATGACTGCACTTTTCCCAGTGCTTGATTTATCATTAATATTGTTAAAGTTCACCTGAATTGCACCTTCCTCAGAGCTTGTTAATTTGAGTTCAATGTCAATGATACTTTGATCTGAGTTTGTATGTACCAGAGAAAATGTGCTACTCAAAGAGGTCACCCTTATAAACAATTAATAATTACACTTTCCTGGAGCTTTGGAGCTTCTTGAAAAACATAATCAGCCTTTTCTTCGAAGAGTAATTGTTGGTAACAATCTTTTAACTTTTGAAACAGAATGCACTTAACAGATTTCACTGCCAAAACAGGCAAGTGCACTTCCTCCAGCTTCTTGATAAATAAAGTGAGCCTCATTTTTCTCAGAAGAGTTAATTGTTTTGTGAAAGTCTTTTAACTTTTGAAACAGAATGCAGTTAACAGAGTTCACTGGCAAGCAAAACAAATGCACTTTGTGCTTCTTGACAAACAAAGTGAGCCTTATTTTTTTCGGAAGAGCTAATTGTTGATACAAGTCTTTTAACTTTCAAAACTGAATGCTGATAACAGCTTCACTGCCAAGCAAGTCAAATGCACTCTCCTCCATACTTGCAGAAAACATAATTAGATGTTCTAAATGTTACCTTGATTTCTCAAAAATAAACTAGTCTCACAGTGCTGCTTATGCCACATCATAAAACTGGAACAGAGGGCCTGATTTATGGTCAACATATCCTAACGAGAATTATGATTGCTGTGAGCATACAAACTCTCCTTCCACAACTCCGAGAGTTCAACTGAACGCCATAGAGAGAACTCCTCCTCTCTGTCCAGCAAGGGATTTTCGAATAGTGAGCATGGGTGTGTCTACCTTATAAAAAGGAGACGCCCAGCCATATTATGGCAAAGGGTCATGGTACTAGTAGTGATATAGATAAATGTTTCATGTCTGTTCTATCAGCCTTTTCTATGAAAATACACATGAAACAGTCATAACATTCCTGATTATAACAGTAGGTATCTGTAGCTATGTTTATGCTAGCCACACTAGATCCTCTATTGCATATCCGGGTTCAAGTTTCCAGACTTTACTATAAAATTCATAATGAACATTTTGCACCTATTTTGTGCCATTATTAAGATGTTAGTAAAAGTGACTGTATGAATACTTTATGTACCATTATAGCTTTGCCTTCTAGGATAGCCTTTTGAAAGACTATTAATTGTGACTGCAACGGTTTATACTAGTTATAAACTAGGAACAAATAAACTGAACTGATGTACACAATAGTTAATTATTTCAGAAACCCCTCATAAATGTTATTTTCTGCGATAGCCAAGAAATGAAATGTGTTTTACCACATTTCTGGTTCAAATCCAGATAAAGTCAGACTTGGCATGTTTGATCACATGAACCATATCCACTTCCTTTTTAAAGCAGTGCCTGACACACTCCTAAGACTGGCTTGCTACATCCTTAGCCAGGTATTCACAGGGAATTAAGGTGACATCATTCATCAGTTGACATGCGCCCCCCTCCCCCGCCAGGTATAACCTAAAAGCTGTATTCTTCATCACATAGCACAGTTCCCATCTCAAGGCAAATCATAACATCAATGACCTTTACCACTCCTATACCAACAGTTGCTTTAGAGAATATCAACCACAAAAATATTATGGTAGGGAACTATTGCTGTAAAAATATCAGCAACCAACAAATTTGAGTTTACATACCTATAATGTTTCGTGCACAAATATCGACTACCAAAATACCTAAATGATACGGGTATATAAATGTATTTAAATGCAACTAACATTATTATAAATTAAAATAAAAGTTCAATTATGTTTTAGCTAATGTATTAAAAGAATATCATTTAACCAATAACAATCAAACATGAATGTATAAAATGTTAACAATAATCTAAAAATAGATAGTATTTTACAGTAATTATATAAATGAATAGAACAAAAATAATATTAAATTAAACATTGAGAGGAATTTATTACGGAAATAAATATAGTTCTTAAAAGAAAATATATGATCAAGATTACATTAAAAACACAATAGAAACAAGCATAACTAATAAAAAATTTAAATAATGTAAAAGCTATCTTCAATTTACTGATCCATTAAATATAATGCCTCAAATTATGTAACATTTTTAAAATACGAAAACAAATACAGAATAATAAAATAATTATTTAAGCAACACAATATCAATATAATAACAATGAACACACTTAATTAATAAGACAAAATTCTAAATTAAATATTCTTTACATAGCCTTATAAAAATTCCAGTTTTCTATAGTATCTAAATCTAATCCAAAACAGGTAAAAAATAATAAAGCTCTACTTAAATACTCTATAATAACTACAAAACTACAAACATAAGGCAAATGCATACATTGTTGTGGGGCAGATTTACTGATCTAACTCTCATCTAAAACACTGGGGAAAAGTTTCTACATTTGAGGGATCAGATTTACTATTTTACCCCAGGCTAACAAACACTAATGAAAGTGAATATTTTGCTGGGGGATAGTGGTCATCAGACTTGCTATTTTAACTCCATTAGTGGAAAGTGCATATAAGGCATGGTCAAATGTAATATTCTAACTCCAATTTAACAAGCATTTGCAAAAACACATGCCCTTGGGGCAAGCACAGGATTTGTGGGTCTTGATCAACAGAGTCTGAAGACTTATAGTATAAATGAGTAAAGAACATATAAAATTTCAATTTTGAAAAATAATCATCAATACATAGCATTTAGCTCATCGTTTGAGGCTTTAAAATCACAGTGGTGCATACAAAAGGGCATGACCATAACTCTTAGGGTCTTATTACAAGTACAGTGGTCCTAAGACTGCCGTACTCATGGTGGCAGTCCAACCACCGCCACCACTGCAGGTCAGCCCACCATATTTCGAGTGCAGCGGTTCGACCACCACAGGACCGCCACCTCTGCCAGGATCCAGGATCCAGCAGCAGTGGCACAGCAGAGAGAGGTTGGAATATGCCAGCGGGGCTACTGTGGCACCGCCAAACATGTTCAGAGTTAGATTTCTACTGCCCAATTCATGGTGGTGAGCTCGCCATGAAAAGGGTGCCAGAGATGCAACTAAGGGGGGGCCTAACAGGGCCCCCTGACGATTTTGGGCCTGGGGTGCATGTGGGTGGGCACATGTTGTGCCCCCTTGAAATTGCATCCTCCTTCCTGCACGTTTTGGCATGCAAAACATGCTGCATGCCACACCAAGCAGAAACGTGCTGCAGGAGCTGTCACAGCGGCAGTCTGCTGTAAAGGCTCTCCTATAAGCTTAACATAGCTGCTACAATGAGCCTGTCACAGCACCGCCTGCCCTGGATTCAACTTAGAATCTGTTGGGTGAGCTCACCGCAGGATTGGAGGTCATCCTGCAAGTACACGGGTGGCGGTAAGGCAGGAGGATCACCAAGCTCGTAGTAAGGCCCTTAGTATTTGGAGATGGTCATGCATTAATGCAAAGTTGAACATGGGTCTTAAATAGATAACCAAACATGGTTCTGTACAACACCAATACCTGAGAATGAATATATTTACATTTCACTGCACAATTAAAGGTGCTTCCACACTTGAAAGTTGATGTAAATTTACTCTATCATTCTACCTACCCTTTGGTTCCTTAACCAATAACTACATTTCTAAGGGATTACCATTTTATAACTAGACATCAAAACTATAATATTTTCTGATTTAATTCCAGTTCAGCACTTGTTGGGGAAAGAGAACACACTGGAGATTCACATTCAGATTCAATACACCCAAATAATATAACTACATATTTTAAATTATTTACAAATATAAATAACAAACTAAAAAGCCTAAATTACAAGCAAAAATCTGAACAAAATATTAAAACACTTCAAAATAAATGCATTACGTCTTTTGTTTAAATCCCAAAACAATTCTCAAATAAAAATCACGAAACAAAAAACGCCTTTGGTGATGAAAGACCAAAACCAAAAAACTGTTTTCAATTTGAGTGATACATATTAAAATGTTAAATGGATTATAATTTAATAATATGTTTTATGAAAGACAACCAACCCATTCCCTCAATACACCCCACAGGCCATAAAAATAATGTATCAAATATTTTTGGGGAAAATAATATACGCATGCCAATAATTAAAAAAATAACAAGTTAAATAAAAACTATCCACCAATAAACGCCACTACCTCAACAATTAAGAGTAAATCATTTTGAAACATGCAAGCAAAAAAGTCAAACATTACAAATATAAAAAAATAAAGAATAAGATTAATTTTAAAAATACTACTACCCACCAAAACTCCAATACATGCCACAATCCATAAAAATGTAATACAAGCATTTCATTTTCTGAATCAATAGAGCCTTTTTATATTTTTAAATGAATAAAACATGATTTTCCAATTCAAAAGTTTGCATAATGCAACTGTACATCAAGTTGCAATTCCCTCAAGTATGCATAGTTAAAACCATTTAAATGGTGTGGCAATGAAGTAACAAGTTATGTAGGAGGCCTGACTAAATATGCCTCAAAGAAAGTTAAATTAAGAAGACAAGCAATGGCACAATATGTGGCACATCCTGCTGCATTATCATCTAACTATTTTGATTTTTAGCACATAATCATTTAAAACTGGCTCTGGTGCTAATGAAAATGCACAGGTTTCAGCGCAACCTTTTCAATGTTCTGTTCACTAGATGATAATGACAGATTTTGTCTTGCATCAAAGCCATATGCCATTTTAGCACTGCCATTTTTACCTCCCAAAATAGAATAGACAGTGCAAGGAGTATAGGCTCAGATTACTAAAGCTTTGCTTGGCTGTTAATGGGATACAAAGTGATGCAAACAATAAAGTCAATCAACTTTTATATACAAAGGGCCCAATTCACAACGTTTTTAGCGAATACAGGTATGTCTTACCCTCGAGGTACCTCTGGCGGGCACTTGAATTCTAAGAGAAAGCTAGGAGTACTCATGCCTTCAGGGGCATAGGTTAGTCAAAATTGTTAAAGAGATGTGAGTGACATTTCCCAACAAGGTGTGCCCAACTAAAATAGATAGTCCAGGCTGGGACCGCGCGATGGGGTAATGGACAAGGCTTTGGACATCAATTGTGAGTTATTTCAAAAGGTAAGTCTAATCAGCACAGGGTCTGACTTCAGTCTAGTCCCACAGATCTTCAAAGAAGATGGGGTTGCCTATTTGATGCTCACAGTCAGGGTCACCTGCTTAGAAGACATATCCAGATGCGCCCCTTGTGCACCAACAGGCAGGTACAGCATGTCAGGTAAAACCTAATGCTTCTGAGACAACAGAAGGGCAGTCGTAAGTTTCCCTACCTCACATAATTGGTACAGCTCACCATCAGCAGTGTAAGCGTCCCTATTCTAGCGGGTGCGGATGGACATCAGCAGCACAATTTTCCCACCTCATGGCACAGGTACAACCATAATAAAAACAGTACAAGCTTTCCGTGTGGAAGAAAAGTTCTAGAACTATATCATCAAAACACTCTTCCTAAATATGACACATACAGCAAAGTTCACTCAATAATACAAAAGCCCTTCCCTATTTGATGTGTATGTTTCAGTATGGTTGTTTAAATTTGTATGTATACAGATGGCTAAGTGGGTTAATAGTTAGATATGAATGGGTATATAGGGAGGCACATGGCTGCATCAATGTGTGATTGGATGGAGAAGTGGATGGTAGGATGTTGGGGTTAAGTTGGTGGCTGTTGGGTGAGTGTGAGGGTTGATTGCCCATAAATGTATGTTTGGATGAATGCTGGATTTGTGTGGATGCATAGATGCATAGGATGTCTGTGGTTGGAGAATATATGTAAAAAGAGGATGTCTGTGGATAGTGCAAAAGTGAGTGAAGGTCAGTTTGTGTATTTATGGGAAGAGTAACGGTCACATTGTCTGTGAGGTGTATGTGTATATCTGTGGTATGTGGGTGGCTGTATATATGGACAGATCATGTGTGCATGCACATGTGTAGACGGATCCATGTACCTTGATGCGGCTAAGCTTGTAACTTTTTTCCTTGGCGTATGGTAAGATGTATAAAAAGGGTTTGTGACAAAGTAGGGCATGGGAAACTGCATGCTGGTCAAAAAAACAACAAGAATCACTGTGATTGAACAGCACCACTACCTAATACCATTGGGAATCCTGATACTACGACTGTGATGCAGGCTTTTGTGCACTTATGTGTCATAATCCACTGCAAGGAGATTCTGAACGCATGCTGCCAAACATGATGTCTTTCATATGAAGTTGTGCCTCCAGCTGTAAGATAGAGATATTACAGAAAAGCTCACAATTTAAAGAATTGATGCAATCCATTTCAGAATGAAGTACAACATGTGGTAGCACTCAAATAAAGGGTTGACATCCACATTCTAAAAAGTAAGCCATTTCAGAATGAGGCATAACCTGCGGTAGCACTGAAAAAAAAGGGATCACCTGCACATTCTAAAAAGTGACCCACCTCAGAATGAGATATAACATGTTGTAGCACTAATAATATAGAGGGTGACAAACACATTCCAAGAAGTGAGCCATCTCATAATGACGCAAAACATGTGGTAGCAATGATAAAATGTTTACATGCACAGTCCAAAAAGTGAGCCAACTCAGAATGAGGTATAATATGAGGCAGTGTTGACAACAAAATGGCGTGACATGCACATTCCAAGGAGTGAGGTATAACATGCAATAGGACTGAAAATAAAGATATAAAATGCACATTTCAAGAAGCGAAACACCCCAGAAAGAGAAATAACATGCAGTAGTACTGAAATTAAAGGGGTGACATGCACATTCCAAGAAGTGAGCCATCTAAGAATGAGGTATAACATGCAGTAGCACTAAATTAAAGGCTTGACCTCAGACTACAAAAATTGAGTCATCTCGGAGTGAGGATTAACATGCTTGTAGATGGCGTCCACCCATTGTTTTCCCAGGTTGGATGGCATCTATTCTTCCAAGAAGTTGGACCCCGCAGAAATATGCTGTACTCGTCCTAGTGTAATTTTCAGACACCGGGACACGTTCCGCAGTGCCTGCATGATGTCTGCTTTCCTTTCCGAGCAGCACTGTGCAGGTAGTGAAGGGGTTTGTTATTGTCAATTCCAGCTGGGCCCATAACTAAGGCCGATGTTCCTTTTGTTCTAGTATCCAGGCTGGGCGCTCTCTGGATCCTCAACCCGAGATTTAAATACAATGGAATAGAAACAAAGACTCACAGCTTATTACTTCACAAGTACTAAAAAGAGGCATGCTTTTGACTTTGTTCGGTCCCTATATATAACACACATGCATGCACTGTAGGAATG
Organism: Lissotriton vulgaris; assembly: GCF_964263255.1. NCBI lineage: Eukaryota > Metazoa > Chordata > Amphibia > Caudata > Salamandridae > Lissotriton > Lissotriton vulgaris. The sequence goes on from NC_141691.1 coordinate 1,582,143,331, forward strand.
TCAGATGTGTTGGTCTGACCCGGTAATTACACAAATAACAATTTAAATGTCATTTTGTTTTATTTTTTTATAGCGCTACTCATCTCAATGCAGGGTGTCAGAGCGTTTTACAACATATGTGCAAGTTACACATTGACAATAAATCATGTGTGTGCGTAAATCAATGATCAGGATGGATTACATAAGACGGTGAGGGTTATATGGTGAAAGAGTCACATGTCCTTCATAGCTCACTGTGCTATATTAGAAGGACTACAACTTATGAACTGCAAGTAACAAAAGGAACTCACTTATCTAGCTACATAAAATAAATATCTGCCATCTGCATGTTAGATGATATGTTTTGCATGAGACACCTTAACCCTCTATGCTACTTTGATTCAAAACTTGAACTAGATATCCCTCATCTCTCAGTGCCACCCTATTCAGCATCTACATGACCCCCCTCGCAGACATCGTCAGATCCCACAGACTCAACGTAATCTCCCACGCAGACAACAATCAACCGATTTTCTTGCTTATGAGGACCCATTCAACGCCAAAACCAATTTCTGAAACACCGTGTCCAGCATAGCCAAATGGATGATAGACAAATGCCTCCAACTCAACTCAGACAAAACTGAAGTACTGATCTTTGGGAAGACCACCTCAGCATGGGATCACAGATGGTGGCCAGCAGATCTTGGACCTACACCGACCGTCCTCGGCATCATCCTCGACAGCCAACTGACCATGAAACTACAAGTCAAAGCAGTCACCTCCTCAAGCTTCCACACACTTCACATGCTCCGCAGAATCATCAGATGGATCCTAAACAATATCATAATGAGCATAACTCAGGCCCTCATCACCAGCCGCCTCGACTACCGCAATGCCCTCTATGCCAACATCTCATCCCAGATCCTCAGAAGACTCCAGACAATACAGAATGCTTCAGCCAGACTCATCCTGGAACTCCCCAACTGAACCCACATCGCCCCCACCTGAACTGTCTCCCTATCCAGAAGAGTTGCTAGTTCAAGATCCTCACACATTCCTACAAAGACATTCATGACCTAGGACCTGCCTATATCAACCAGCAGCTGAACTTCCACCAGCCCTCTAGACACTTGCACTCCTCTTAATTCACCTTTGCACACACACCCCTGCATCCATCACAGCCGCTCCTTTTCCTACATTGCAGCCAAGATCTGGAACAACCATCTCCTCCAGCTTCGTACAACCCCCTCACTGGCAGACTTCAGAAAGAGACTCAAGACATGACTCTTCGACAGACACACATTGCCTACATACCCCTAAATGTGACAGTGTTCCACTATAAACCTGCTGTTTGATTGATTGATTGATTTATTGATAAAGCACCGATCTCACCTGCCAACGTGTTAACCTCCAGAGTTACCTTACCATTATTATTGTTCCCTGAGATTTACTGGGCACACAAAAATCTCTGCAGCAGGCAGCTTAACACCATAAGATATTTTAAAATGGTAACTTTTCAACCAAGTAAGCAGAACAGATTTACTGTCACGTTTCTCCTTGTTGCCAATTTCTTGGCGGCAAAGTTTAAAAAACATAAATGTGAAAGTTAAAGCACAGATTTTGCATTGAGGTTGCGTCACATTTTTGGCACCCCCGACTCAAAATCGCTATCGTTAAACCTCGTAATGTGCTCAAGTGTACGTCTCATAGACCTGTTAAGTAAAAGTGTGAGGTGTTAAGATCTGATGTCCCTTCTTGTGAAGTCACTTTCTGTGATGCCATGGGTAGAAATGCCACTTCCTGTGATGTCACTCTCTGTGATGCTGTGACATAATATCACTTGCATACTGCCTAACTCTAGGGCATATTACCAACAACTAGCAATAATTATCGCTATGTTGGTTTAGTGGCGATATTTTTATCGCCGAGCTGCGGCGATTTTTATCGCTTAAGAACCTTGCTATTATCAAGGTATATCTCCTAAGCTATAAAAATCGGCTGCAATGCATGAATATCGCTGAAAAGTTCGCGATATTCATGCATTGGCGAGCTAATGCTCTTAGCCATGTTATCCACCTCCCATTGGATAACATGGCTAAGAACTGCTCAGGGCAGGTGTTAGCTTTGGAGATATTCGCGCTTAGCGCTAATATCTGCAAAAGTTGGTAATAGGAGATAGCGATGTTAGCGACTGTTTCCAGTCGCTAACATCTTGGCACGCCCACTTTGCATGTCATTAGTGATAAGTATCACTGACATGCAAAGCGGGGCCCCAGATGGTCGCTATCTCCTACTAGCTGTCGCTAACTGGTGTTAGCGACAGCTAGGTAATGGGGAGATAATTTTATCTCCGCTTTCTTGGCTTTTAAAGCCAAAAAAGCAGAGATAAACCCCCTTGATAATATGCCCCTTAGTTAGTCCCCCCCCCCCCCCCCCCCCTTCCGTTCTTTTTTTAGGACTTGTGCCCTGTGCAGCATAGTGCAGAAAAATTAAGAGCCAACTTTCACTGCCGGATCATTTTACTTTGAGTATCACTCCCAACGCCTGACAGGGGCACGAAGCTCTGACACTGTGCGGGATCGGATCATCACAGGCAGGACGCAGAAGTGGAGTGAGTGACAGGAAGGGGCCCTCGGCGACTACAAATCAGATTAACCTCCTTAACCCCACCTGCACATGTCTCGCACTCAGGCAGCAGGACCCGACTGGCACTGTTAGGCCATGACCTGACTAAGAAAGTATTCGAGGGGTGCTCCACCCCATAAACCCATCCTTGAAGCTACGACCCTGCATGCCTTACTCCTGGAAAGCACAAGTACGGTAGTAGTAAATCACGGTAAAGCCCCCCTTAGCACAACCTTAAAAAGAATTACACTGTATAGCACAAAACCCTTAATAATGTACGCCAAGTAGGCATTACATGGTGGGAAAATACCCTCTGAAGTCAATGCATGGTCATACCTCATACAGGTATGCAAAGCGGCACAACCTAGCATAACACTGAATGCTCCCACCCAACAAAAACAGGATCAAACAAGGGCCATAATATGGGGGGGGGGGTGACATCATGTGATTATTCTTTGCATACATAATACGTATCAATATCCCCAATAAAACACAAAGCACGTGATCTACCCTTGGGCTGTCTCTGCATGAAAATATTTGCATAGGAGTTTAGGCCTCGAGTTCAAAAGCAACGTAAGATACCGCTCAATAGCAGGAGCCACATTACCTGAATTTGCAACAGGAATGATTTGATTACCACATTACTCAGGATAAATATGGCTCTGCTCTAAGTTTCTCAACTTGGTTGGTGGTTTTGCACAGCATTGTGTTGTGCGAATCTGTTTATATCTGCCCCATGCAATCTTCAAGAAACAAACGCCTCATTTATTCAACGCATATTTCAGTCATGTTCATAAACTGCCCTACACAGCCCCATGTTTAATTTTATATCGACATTTTGCAGTAGACAGTAGAATTTAAGAGAATGGACACTAGCAGGAGTTGCAACGTGTTTGGAACTCTTCTGCAGTTTGAGTGTATTTTTGAAATATTATTGGCGCATGAATTTGTGTGAACAGAGAAAGCAAACATGTTCATGAAGAAGGAATCTTTTTCACCACGACTGAATTACGTACTTTATGCTTTTGTTTTCTGGTGCAGACACACTCCCTCCCAGAGGTGGAGGCCATCATGTGGGACATTACTTTGGAATGTTTACTCTACCTTTCCGAATCGTAAATACTTTAAATACATGACTAAATCAGTCAGCAGCTGAATGATGACCTGTAAACCCTAGACGCATGCTTGTTTTGTTAAAATCAACAATTTAGACGACAGGTGAAAGATTATGTGGCAAGTGCGACATATTAATATTTATGCCTGAGAAAGTAACAGCTATGTAATTAATTTTCCAGTAGCCCTGCACAGAATAGACTGAGCAAGCTTGGAAATATACGATTTTCGTAATTTTCCTCCTCACACACTTATCAGGTTTTTGTGAATGACTGAAAATGCATACGTTTATGTAAATCGCAGGCAAAAAAATTATAATCTGTCAGCCTGTCATGCTGAGCAAAGGTAAAGTGCGGTATTCCTGTCTCAACACATGAAGCTTGAAATCCTTCTTCAGTGCCGGAGACAGCGCTTCGGTAATAACGCTCGCCTAAATCGTGTCTGGATGCAGATGGTGTGCCACAGGCCGCAGTGATGGAGAGGGAACTTAAGGGACCGAATGAGCAAATGGCTTCCTGTGATAATCGTGATAAGTATCATTCTCTCATTTTGTGAGCAGTCAGTAGCGCACTCCAAGCAGCGTCAGAGCATACTCTCTGATCTACAGACATCAGATTGGAACACAGTGAGCCAAGCAACCAGGGCTTCCACGTACTGCGTGAACTCTACGTCAGTCACGTAGAGTGACAGAAACGTCGTGCTGCTTTCCAGAGCTAAGACAGGCATGCCCATTAACAGAAATCTATTGGCACAAAGGCACAAGGACTGCCATTAATAATGGAACAACATTGACAATAATCAAAAATCTGTTCTCCCTGCCCAAACTATCACAGGGTCCTGAGAAATCAATAGATACTCTCTCCCAAGGTCCCAGGAGAACTTTTTAAACAGTTGAAGGCTCAGTAGAAACCTTCCAAAGTTTAACAGATCTAACGCACACTTTACAGTTATCCACAAATCGTTCAACAAAAGCATCCTTTCCAGGCCACCAATAATGAAGAATAGTAATGTTTTTGTTCCAGAAACCCCCAGATGCCCAGAATGAGCCAACTGAATTAGCTTGTTCCTAATACCCGCAGGAGGTACAAATAAACCATGCCTCAATAAAATGTAATTTTCAATGCTAAGCTCACTAGAAACTCAGAAAGCAAGGGTCTACATTCCTGCTTGGTGTCCAACCATTAACCATAAAATGTTTAACTGTGGCCAAGACAATATCCATGCACGCAAATTCATTCTACTCTTCTTCTGAAATGGCTGAATGACAAGAACTCACAGCATCCCCAATAGTGACAACACATTTATGCTGACCAATGATCTCTACCTCTGATCCTTCATTCGGAGGAAGTCTAGAAAAACAATTCTCTGTAAAGTATTTTCCACTTGGAATGTGCTGCATTTCAAACTAAATTTCTGTAACCTTGCAATGAGTCTCACAAGCCGTGAAGAAGCATTACCTGAGCTATCACCATCCATCATATACACCAGCGGCTTGTGATCAGTCACTAAAACAAAAGTACGGCCCCACAAAAAATTCTTAAAATTTTCCACTGCCCACACTCAAGTCAAGGCCTCTCTCTCAATAGTACTGTAATGTTTTTCAGCTCCACGAATACCTCTAGAGATGAAAGATATGACTCTTTCCTTACCATCCACTATTTGAGTGAATACTGCCCCATAACCAATGGCACTTGCATCTACTGTAACATAAGATTTGCCCTCTGGATCAAAAGTATTAAGTCCAGGAGCCCATGCAATGATTTTCTTTACTTGACTAAATGCTGCATCAAGTTCTGGAGTCCAAATAAATGCTGCTTCTTTTTTTGAGAAGTTGTCTTAAAGGTTCTACAATAAGAGCATACCCTCTCACAAACCTGGCACCGTACTCTCCAAAGCACTAACATGATCTGCCTTGGGAAAAATAACATTACAAGTAATCCTATGACCTAAGTAGTCAATCTCATTAACCAGAAATTTACACTTGTCCCTACTTACTGTCATTGCTTTACTTTCCAACACTTTAAACACATTTAATATGATGTTATGTTGATCACAGGTTTCTGCAAAGATCAAAATGTCGTCTTGAAAAGCCTGATCTCCTCTCAAGCCCTGAATAACTTCTCAATACATTTCTGAAAAGCACTGGCTGCAGAGGCCAGCTGAAATGGCATTCTTAAAAATCTATAGAGTCCGAGAGATCTCTAGAATTGTCATCAAGAACCACCTGATGGTAGGCAGATTTGAGATCAATCACAGAAAAATACTTTGCTCCATTAACTGCCACTAATAACTCCTGAATTTTAGGTAGGGGGTAAGTATCCACCACAATGTTTGTATTCCAAGACCTAAGGTCCACACGCAACCTCAACTCTAACAATATCAGAAATTCACTCAGAACTGTCCATAGGCTCAATGATGCCCTCAGCACACAAAGCATTCAAATGAGATTTTAACTTCTGACGCACACCTAAAGGGACCATCCAAGCTTTGTGCTGAACAGTTACAGCTCTATTTTTACGATTGATTTTGTGAGTAAAACCTTTAACCTGACCAACTTTATTCTGAAGAACTGTTTTGTATTTGACTACAATAGCATCCACACCTGACTTCTCAACAGTTGGTAAATATATAAAAATAAAAAGTTATATAGTTAAGTGCCATAAGATGACCCACTGATGCACAGGCAAAAGGCGATATGCTGCAGCCAACTCCAACTGCTTTTTTCCCAACTCAAACTATCACAAGTACATCAGAGAATTCCAAATAACATAAATACATTCCACATTACCTCACAACAGCCATAGAGGAGAGAGCTGTTCTATGGCTAAACATTACATGAACAAACTTTATTAACAAGAGAAAAAGTATGATATACCACAGCACATCTTTTGTGCTTTGTTTTGCATACCTTTACCTTATTGGTTGTTCCCTTTATTGTGATGCAATTGTTTGGAATGTCAAATGCGATATATATATATATGACGTATTTGAATGTTAGTGAGATTGCTGATCTTTATTGTGCTTTGTACCGCACGTCCTGCGTCCACCTGTGTGTGGGCTATAAGATGTTATCTTAAAAATAAACATCTTTTATTCACCTCGTGAGCACTGTCTTAACCGTTGTAATAATGAACCAATGTAAAACTATTATGATGTTTAGATGTTATACTGTTAACTAGCTTTAAGTTTTTTGTGAAGCAAATAAGCTTATCTGTAATCTAAAGAAATGTGTTATCCAGGCATGCTTTGTTCGCCACACACTTTTTTTAACCTTTCAGAATTACACTCCTAATATAATTTATCTATAACTTGCCTATTTTGATACTCAATACGTTATTTAGTCATTTGTGATACAGTGCCATCACCCAGAAATATCCTGCTCAGCTGATTAATAAATACCACAAAATATATAATGATGCGAAAAAGAAAGAAACACACCTGCTCAGTGAAGTGAATCAGTAATAAAGTTCAAGTAACAACTACAATACACTGTTGTTTTGTTTAACGCTCCGGGTTTGTGTTAATAAACGCATTTATTTGCAAGCAGACTGTTGCCTCTACATGCACAAAACGAGCTTGAACCACTGCTACATAAACTGTGAGATGTTTGTGCCGCAATTTACTTTGTATGGCTTATGCGGCTGGTTTACAAGCAGCAACATATGAGGAGACTGTTACACATTTGAAAAGTATAGCATGTTGTATTTCTTTAGTGTAGAGAATGTGGAGCACTGTTCCTCACCGTGTTCCACATTCCACTTACCATGACATTGTTCCAATCTTGTCAGTTGAAGTTCATCTGGCTGATTATGACCCACGTCTGTACCGCAGGGAAGTACTTTATGGAATAACGCTGTTATTGACTTACCTGAATGATTAAGAGTCGTCCTTCCTGCTTCCAAGAGAGACCATTGTTCTATTCATTTTTTTATGAAGAAGAATTAGAAATGTTCAGGATCTGAATTGCAAAAGAGGGGAACTCACTGTGTAGGTTACAAAGCAACATACCAAATGATAAGTCACAAAAAAGCAAAAGCTTTCTCCTGCGTTCCTTAACAGTAGAGCACTCTTGGCCCAACCTGAAAAACACCACACAAAAGGTAATGGGAGGAATACTTATGCAAATCAGGCCTCTATTGACCCTTCTCCACATGGGACCAGAGCATTCTGATGTGCCAGGCCAGGCTCTCTCCCAGAGGGAACACAAACAACACCAGACCATTTTCAACCAGGTAAGGCCTCATCTGTGAAGTATAGACTGAATCCTGTGGTACAGCTCGTAAGTAACCCACGTCTGGCCTTACCCTTGACCTCTTAGAGCATTACATCAAACACACCAAAGATGATGGAAGGAACATTTACAAATAGCCTACATCACTAACATTCGCTCTGGGTACCATTCCAACCCAACATTGTTTGCTTACTGTGCCACTTTAGACAGAAGGTTCAATTAACAGGTTTCATCTAAGGATGATAACCCTAATATCATGGGAGATTACATTGAAAGGGGAATGGGTAGTTTTCTTCAAATACAAAAAATAAATGCCTCTAATCCACTGGGAGAGTTATTTCAGTATATGATGCATTTTATTAATTTTCCTGTTTGAGACCACTAGGATTTCACTATTGTAAATAGGGCTGAAGGTATGAGATAGTTTGATTGACAGCCCACTGTCAGTCAGGTCATCAGGTTTCCATTGGCAGAATCAGCGGAGGTTTGCAGGTGGAACGATGAGAGTTCACTTGACATTAAACAGAGTAGCTGAACTGTGAGTTTGGCAGACAGGACAATCTATTACATTTGTGGTGAAGTACCCTAGCTGACACACTTTAAAGAATGCAGAATGGTATGAGCCATTTATTTAAATTGCGGAAGGGTCATTAGAGCACAGGAAAAGAAATTCAAGGGAGCGCCACCAAAATCATGGTCCCGGGCAAAAATTGTTATCTTTCCAAAAAAAGGGAAACCCCCAGAACAACTTGGTTCATATCGACCCAACACTCTTATTAATTCGGACTCTAAAATATATTCAAAAATGTTGGCAAACAAACTAGCGCCTATTCTTCACAAAGTGGTAGCTCAGAGCCAACATGGCTACATTCCTGGCAGATCAACTATCAACCACATTCAACGGGTGATTGCCCTGTTTGACTGCATGGAGGTTACAGGAGACCCTATGGCGCTGGTGCTGCTTGATGCAGAGAATTTCAAAAGAACAAAGGTCCTAAGCTTAGAACAATTTCTGAAAAAATTCAATAACATATAGACCACAATCGGACAATATGTACAGTTTTCTTATACCCAGCCGGGCAAAGAATTTATTTTGGGAATATATGACAAGGAGTCAATTTATACGTTACATTATCATATCAAACATAGTAGTGTTTGAAGTAAGGCACAAGCCTGTGCCGTACTCAGCAGGAAAGAAAAAAGGTTGTGAGAAAAGGGTGCAGAAGAAAGAACAGTTTACATCAGGCAAAAGAAGGGTTGAGCAAGACCTGGTACTGCTTTCAGATTCAAATTGGCAGTATTCCCTTTAGTAGAGCATACAAAAATGAATAAAAATGACAGAAATGTATGTCTACATAACAGTGTCGACGGCGTTTCGATCCTGTGCTCTTAATAAAAGGATCATCATCAGGACTTAATATATGCCTGGAATATCATAAAGCAGTTAAGCCTGTAAAGGAAAACAGGAGAAAACAGAGAGGCAGAAATATTTTTAGAACGCTACTCTGTGTTTTGAAATAACAATTAAAAGAGGTCAACTTAGTCATACTCTAACTGACATGCAATTCGGAATCGCAGTGCGGTGAATGGTGTTTGGTTGCTGATGGTGACAGGGTCAGATCGTTGTGGCTGGGATGTGCCTATTTCGTGAAAGGCAGTCATTTCTGTGAGCGTGAAGAAATGACGACTTGTGTGTGTAGTAGCTACCGGCAAGTCGGATTCAATAGAAGGTTTGTGACAATGGTGGAGGAGTGCAAGACTTAAAATTATTAGGCGTGAACCGGCTTAAGGTTAACAGTATAACGCGCCGACGTACCAAGGAGCAGGTTTGAAGAGGCGCTTTCAATTTTCAATGGCCACAATTTTGTGGTCCACTCAAGGCGTCATGTGATGAACTTCAGGAAGCTGTGAACAGATATGATAATAGTTATAAATACCACCCACACGGGTTCGGGTTTCCAGCCAACTGTTAGATCGGCTCTTACCAAGATTATTCGGTGTCCTGGGATGGTTGCCCAGTGTGGAACACCAAATTAGAGGAGATTTCGTTGGGGGAACAATCTGTTGGTAAAAAGTGAGTGGAATTAACATTATGCAGGATTAAATGGTTGCACCAGTGGGCGGGAGCGGAAGCATTCTCACCTTGGAGGGGGATAAGATATCCCTTGACAGCGTTAGGCAGTTGCGCTAATCAGCTGAATTGAGTTGAGTGAGCGCCTAGTTTGGCGTTCTCACCCGATTTCCAGTAAATCCGTGGCGGCGGTCGGGAACAATGCGCGATCCGCTGTGGTTAACCAGAAAGAGTCAGTTTAGGGTGTACCCACGGTCTAGCCGTATCCGGGGTAAAAAAACGCTGGGCAAGGGACGGAATCTTACCTCGCAGAATGGACAGGATGTCGGTACATCGGTTCCTTGCAAGCGATGTTGCTTCCATCTTGGAAAGCGTGAATCCGAGGCTTTAAAGGAGTGCGGTCACGTGACGGTGGTCATGTGATCGGCAGTGGATTGTGGCGGCCATATTGGAGGGTGGAAAGTGATGGGATAAAATACGGCGCTGTGAGTTCGTGCCCAGGGGGTGAACGTGCAAAAATACATTTTCAGCAACATATCACTGACAGGTCACAATATACTATATACAGAATGGTTATGAACACCCATGTTCGTTTTTTGCAGCAGATGCTTGGCGATTTCTTTAGCAACCAAGTAGGTTGAGTTAAAATCAAAGTCAAAATCAAAGCAGATTTGTCCAGTTTTGGACAAGATTCCCACCTCTTTGTGGGAGTTTGATGGATTTCAAGATGGTCCACTTGATGTCATCTGCTGTGTGGTTCATCTCTGTGAAGTGTTCCATATCATATCAGTCACAATGGGGTAAATTTTGAAATGAAATCGTTTACAAACTGTAACACCTGTAATGTTGTTTACGCTATTTTCTGCCCATGTAAGAAAATGTATATAGGCCAGACCAGTCAAAAGGCAAAGACACGAATCAGCCAACATCGGAGTAGGATAAGATGTAACACGCCGAATGCTCCCATGGTGGAACACTTCACAGAGATGAACCACACAGCAGATGACATCAAGTGGACCATCTTGAAATCCATCAAACTCCCACAAAGAGGTGGGAATCTTGTCCAAATTATGAACAGAGAGGAACTTAAGTCCATCATTCAATTCAATACTATCAGGACTGGCCTGAATAGGAGTGAGGACTGGACAAATCTGCTTTGATTTTGACTTTGATTTTAACTCAACCTACTTGGTTGCTAAAGAAATCGCCAAGCATCTGCTGCAAAAAACGAACATGGGTGTTCATAACCATTCTGTATATAGTATATTGTGACCTGTCAGTGATATGTTGCTGAAAATGTATTTTTGCACGTTCACCCCCTGGGCACGAACTCACAGCGCCGTATTTTATCCCATCACTTTCCACCCTCCAATATGGCCGCCACAATCCACTGCCGATCACATGACCACCGTCACGTGACCGCACTCCTTTAAAGCCTCGGATTCACGCTTTCCAAGATGGAAGCAACATCGCTTGCAAGGAACCGATGTACCGACATCCTGTCCATTCTGCGAGGTAAGATTCCGTCCCTTGCCCAGCGTTTTTTTACCCCGGATACGGCTAGACCGTGGGTACACCCTAAACTGACTCTTTTTGGTTAACCACAGCGGATTGCGCATTGTTCCCGACCGCCGCCACGGATTTACTGGAAATCGGGTGAGAACGCCAAACTAGGCGCTCACTCAACTCAATTCAGCTGTTTAGCGCAACTGCCTAACGCTGTCAAGGGATATCTTATCCCCCTCCAAGGTGAGAATGCTTCCGCTCCCGCCCACTGGTGCAACCATTTAATCCCGCATAATGTTAATTCCACTCACTTTTTACCAACAGATTGTTCCCCCAACAAAATCTCCTCTAATTTGGTGTTCCACACTGGGCAACCATCCCAGGACACCGAATAATCTTGGTAAGAGCCGATCTAACAGTTGGCTGGAAACCCGAACCCGTGTGGGTGGTATTTATAACTATTATCATATCTGTTCACAGCTTCCTGAAGTTCATCACATGACGCCTTGAGTGGACCACAAAATTGTGGCCATTGAAAATTGAAAGCGCCTCTTCAAACCAGTTCCTTGGTACGTCGGCGCGTTATACTGTTAACCTTAAGCCGGTTCACGCCTAATAATTTTAAGTCTTGCACTCCTCCACCATTGTCACAAACCTTCTATTGAATCCGACTTGCCGGTAGCTACTACACACACAAGTCGTCATTTCTTCACGCTCACAGAAATGACTGCCTTTCACGAAATAGGCACATCCCAGCCACAACGATCTGACCCTGTCACCATCAGCAACCAAACACCATTCACCGCACTGCGATTCCGAATTGCATGTCAGTTAGAGTATGACTAAGTTGACCTCTTTTAATTGTTATTTCAAAACACAGAGTAGCGTTCTAAAAATATTTCTGCCTCTCTGTTTTCTCCTGTTTTCCTTTACAGGCTTAACTGCTTTATGATATTCCAGGCATATATTAAGTCCTGATGATGATCCTTTTATTTAGAGCACAGGATCGAAACGCCGTCGACACTGTTATGTAGACATACATTTCTGTCATTTTTATTCGTTTTTGTATGCTCTACTAAAGGGAATACTGCCAATTTGAATCTGAAAGCAGTACCAGGTCTTGCTCAACCCTTCTTTTGCCTGATGTAAACTGTTCTTTCTTCTGCACCCTTTTCTCACAACCTTTTTTCTATCCTGCTGAGTACAGCACAGGCTTGTGCCTTACTTCAAACACTACTATGTTTGATATGATAATGTAACGTATAAATTGACTCCTTGTCATATATTCCCAAAATAAATTCTTTGCCCGGCTGGGTATAAGAAAACTGTACATATTGTCCGATTGTGGTCTATATGTTATTGAATTTTTTCAGAAATTGTTCTAAGCTTAGGACCTTTGTTCTTTTGAAATAGTCGATACCCATGGTCCAAAGCCATTAAGTGGGTCCCCCTTGTTTATTGTAAAAGCTTGATGCAGAGAAAGCATTCAATAGAGTCTCCTGGCCCTTTCTTTGGGCTACCATGGCTAGCCTGGGCATAAGGGAAGGATACATACAGGCAATCCAAAAATTATATGTGAACCCAAGGGCGGTTGTTATGGTGAATGGCAGCCTAACTGACGAATTGATGAGTTCACAGGGAACACGGCGGGCCTCCCCTTGCTCGCCATTGCTCTTCGCAATATACATAGACCCTTTCATCCGTAAGTTAGAAGGGAATGGCGTAATCAAACACATAATTTCACAGGACTATGCCACCAAAACACTTGCATATGCCGATGACATTGCGATCGTGAGAGCCGAACCCAATACCGCCATGAATGTCATTGAAGGTGAGGCAAACCAGTTTGGTTTGGTATCCGGATAAGCACTTAATCAGGGTAAAACTCAGATTGTGTTAAACAAGAATAGCAATATGTGGGATTCCTGAGTGGTGGAAGAAGCTACCTATCTGGGAATCAGTATTACATCTGATATGGACAAGCTGGTTGATATAAACTTGAAACCTATGTTGCCAGCCATGCAAAAAGATCTGCAACGCCTAGACAACTTGCACCTTTCTATCATTGGAAGAGTGAATGTGATCAAAATGATCTTCTTTCGTAAGATTTTATATCTTTTTAGGACAATTTGCCTGGAATTCTCACCTTCTTGGTTTAAATCATTAGAGCGCATGTTTTCAAACTTTGTCTGGGCCTACTCACAGCCTCGGCCGGCATTTCAATTTCTCACACTACACAAAGATAGAGGAGGACTAGCCCTCCCTAATTTAAAGGCATATTATTGGGCGCCTGTGCTATTGTATAGCAGCGAGTTGCTACAGAACACCCGAGAACCCAAGGGGAGGGAGGTGCACACACCTTGTATATTTCAATTACTTTTAGAACGAGAGAACAGAGAGTATTTTTGGCGACACTTACATGATAGTTATCATAAGAAAGAAAACTTTAAAACACTACTCAGTGGTTTTAAGGTATGTAAAACCCTAAGGAAAATTATGGGTTTAGGGAGATGGTCTTTCTACACTCCCTTAGAAAATAAGGCAACTCTGCCAGGAATCTTTAAGGACAGCTACATGAATAAAGGGCTGGAGGCGGGGGTTGTACAAATTGGCTGTTTAGTCTCTCTGGAAGGGATACAGTCCTTTGAAGAGTTGAAAAACAAGTTTGGTCTGGTTTGGCAAGATTTCTTCAAATACCTGCAAATTAGGGACTTTCTGTTACAAAAGGTTGGGGGATTAAAAGTAACAAACTAGTGGAGGCCTTAATTCACGATAAAGAAAATACGATTGGGGGGATCTACACACTTATCAATGCATATTTCCGGGATGATATGGTAAAAACTTCACAGAAATGGCAAGAGAGAGTGGGAGTATCAGATGTTGTATTTAATTATGCGTTTTCAATGTCACAAACGATTCTCCTATCAACTAAACTAAAGGCACCATTTTTTTAAACTTGTTTTTTTCTATATTACACTCCGGATAAAATAGCTAAGTGAGGGAATAGAAAAAGCACATGCTGTCCTAGGTGCAGGCTATACAGCGCTGACGCAGTGCACATCTTTTCAACTTGTGATGAGTTAAGCTCTATTAAGCAAGAAATCGAGAAGTTTCTAACAACAATAGTAAAAATCCAGGGGCCTCATTTATGAAAAGTGACTCATCGCTGCGTGAAAACAGCGATGCGTCACTTTTCACTGCGCACTCCTTGCGACACCAATGGTGCGTCATATTTAATGTCTGACGCATCATGTCGCAAGGACTTACAGATACGTCAGTATTTCTGACGCATCTGTAAGCGCAAAAGTGACGCATTGCTGGAGTGTGTCACAAAAGTGACGCAACTCCAGCAATGCGTCCTTTCACATGGGGAAAGCCCCATGTGAAAGGGCTTGCGTCAGTCTTACGCCTGCTGTGAGGCAGGCGCAAGTTTTTGACGCAACAGCATCCTAAAAGTGACGCAGTGAAATCTCATAGATTTCACTGCGTCACTATTACAAGGCTTTTTGCGGGGGAACTCCCCCCCTTGCATACATTATACCTGACGCAGGTATAATGTGGCGCAGGGGTTTAAAAAGTGACGCATCTACCTAGATGCGTCACTTTTTGAATATGGCGCAACAAGGCGCATTTTGTACGCCGCTGGTGCGTCACAAAAAGTGACGCACCAGCAGCGCAAAACTGACGCAAGCCCTCATAAATAAGGGCCCAGGTAGTTTTATGTAGCGATGTTATTTTACTTGGGGCAGCAGATCCTCTTGAGGCCTCAGTGGGACGTGAACTTATATTTATAGCTATGGCGGTATTTAGACTATGTATTGCCTCTGCTGTGTTAGATGCTGATGCCCCCTCTTTCCAACAATGGTTAGCTAGATTCCTGGCCATCTCAAATATGGAAAGCTTCTATATATAGGGGAAAGGGTAGGAGGCGACGCAAAAGAAGATTACAAATTTGGTCTCCCCTGTTAGAATGGTGCCAGCTGCAAAACGGGAGTTGAATGATTGCACTCTGTTTTTTTTTTTCTTTCTTTTTTTTTCTTTTTTATTTTTTTTTTATCCTCATATGTGTGCACAGCTCCAATCTATCAAAACCGAGAAGAAAACTTGATTGCACTCTGAATCAAAAATGAAGATAGTAATAAGAATAATCTTGTAAATTTGTTTTGCAAATAGTAATCAATTATGTGTGTTATGAGATATTCTATATAAATGTTATTGTATAAATTTCTCTCTGTCAGACAGGGTAGGGGAAAAATTATGGTGTGTGAAATGCTGAATAAAGATATTTTTTTTTTTTAAAAAGGAAGATAAATCCAGTTTTAGTTAGGTTCACTTTTAAAATTAATGTGCTCACCATGGTCTTTAATTTATTACGAAATTCCTCAGATTGGATAATGTGGTTTCATTCGGAACTCTCAAATAACAATTGGGTGTTATCTACGCTGTAATGAAGGGAAATATTCTCTTCTTGTAGCCAAACCCTGAGAGGTTGCATATATAAGCTTAATAGCTTAAGAGAGTTGAGCCTTACACAATGTCATAATTAAGTGGGAGTTGATACCATCTAGCAGAACTGCAGGCATATCTTAAATCAAAACCAAAGATACTTCATCTGAGCTTCAAACTGTAGCAAATATATGAATCCTTCATTAGCTGCTAGTAGGTGATATATATACATACATGTAGAGCACCCAGTAGCGTTCACCATTAGATAGTTATTGGAAAGACCATATTTCCACAGGAAAAGCATTTTTTATTATCCTAATAACTTTAGCATCTTGTAAAATATCCTCACACATCTTTCCAAACAAATGTTCTTCCACCTCAGCTCCTTCCTGGAAAGTTTAGGGCTGATCTGTCAAGCGGTGGCCAAGAAAAAGGAGAGGGCCCAAAATGCATTTTCACCATTCATTTTCTATAGGAAAAGTGGACACAGCTATAACCCGCACAGCTGAATGGAATTACACCAAATTTGTCAGAAAGCAAGAACTTTTTCCAGAAAGCATGCTTTTTGTGATTTGATATAATTCTGTTCAGTAGGTTTTTATGGCTCTGGGACTCAATCTCCCACCCTACAAAAACATTTTAAAAAATACAGTGGCGCAAGGTAGGGATACCCTGCCCCTTAGAACTGGTGAGGGGTACATGAATACCATTTTTATATTGGTGCCATGGATTAAACAAAGGGTGGGGGCATGCGGCCCCTCCCTTACCCTTGAATAGGCCCCAGGGACCCCATTCCCTTGGGCCAACAAATTATTATTATGGGGAGGGTGGAGCATTGCCCCACCCCCCAAGCCTTGGGGGGGGGAGGGGGTGCATGTATATATAGATATGTGTATATATATATATATAAAAATCTGGCGTCCACCATGACATTGGGGAAAACGAGTGCGGAGCGAGGTATTTACCTCCATCAGGACGTCGTGTGGCTATGTGGCTGTCCCTGCACATCACCTTCCCCATCTGATCGGTTTTGACAGTCCGAGATAACCGGAGGAACTCTTTTACAGCAACGGAGCACACCCAGGAAATCAACCCAACCCAACCTGCAGATCAAAAAGACATTAGAGCTGGTAATTACTATCCAGAACCGCAACCCCACACCACCGGCCCAGCAGCATGAACATGATGCATGCTGGGAGTTGGAGTCTACCTACACTACAGCGGGACTCCGACAGGTGAGCTGAATGAGCTGGGGGAGGAGTCTTTTGTCGCCAGCCTAAATACAGAGCTTGCAGGACTGTGGGTAACATTTTTGCTCAGGAACTCGTGGGGAATGGCGCTGAAGAAGGCTCAAATCGCCGAAATGCATCCGCCTTAACATTTCTGTGTACCTGAGCAATAAAGAGAATCCTTTGGAACCCCCTCTGGCCCCCGCTGCAATTCTTTCGGGAAGAGTGGGTCTTTGGATATATTTGCGCCAAGCCAGGAGCGCATACGGATGGCCCTGTCATCAGAAGTGACCCGGATTTAGACTGGCGACCAGCTGCCCTGCAGTGAACAGTGTGCCAAGGGATCGGCAAAATCCGGCGTCCACCGTGACATTGGGGAAAACGAGTGCAGAGCGAGGTATTTACCTCCATCAGGACGTCGTGTGGCTATGTGGCTGTCCCTGCACATCACCTTCCCCATCTGATCGGTTTTGACAGTCCGAGGGGACCGGAGGAACTCTTTTACAGCAACGGAGCACACCCAGGAAATTCACCCAACCCAACCTGCAGATCAAAAAAACATTAGAGCCGGTAATTACTATCCAGAACCGCAACCCCACACCACTGGCCCAGCAGCATGAACATGATGCATGCTGGGAGTTGGAGTCTGCCTACACTACAGCGGGACTCCGACAGGTGAGCTGAATGAGCTGGGGGAGGAGTCTTTTGTCGCCAGTCTAAATACAGAGCTTGCAGGACTGTGGGTAACATTTTTGCTCAGGAACTCGTGGGGAATGGCGCTGAAGAAGGCTCAAATCGCCGAAATGCATCCGCCTTAACATTTCTGTGTACCTGAGCAATAAAGAAAATCCTTTGGAACCCCCTCTGGCCTCCGCTGCAATTCTTTCGGGAAGAGTGGGTCTTTGGATATATATATATATATATATATATTCACTGAAAAAACCATAGGTTATAGACCATATATAGTTAGGAATTAGCATTTACAAAACCTTAATTTACTCGCACAAAACCATTGAAATTCGCATATATAGTTAGTTGCGCTAACTATATATCGCGCACCCGCAATCCACTGCTGATGATGTCACATATTACATCATTCATGACATGGTCAGTGACATCACTGATGACATCACTGATGACATCTCAAATGACATCACTGATGACATCTCATTTGACATTACTTATCACATCACTGATGACATCATTCATGTGATTATACGATGAAGCTCTTCAGACTCTGATATAACCTTAGATACACTCAGTGTAAACAGACACTCACAGACTGTCACTCATCCATGGAGTTACTCACACACCTAGTCAGTCATGCAAAGAATCAATCACACCTCCATTTCCTCAACTATACAGTTATACACACCTTACTTATTCGAACATATACTAACACATATTTACTCTTTTATACAATCCCTGATACAAGTTCACAATGATCCATACAGCCACTCACACATTCACTGGCTCTTATGCACAGTAATTTATATATGTGAACTCTCACATGTACTGTGTTTTACATATGTACTTACTTTGACATGTAGCACTGAGATATCCATTCACTCACCAATACACTCGTACACAGTCAACCACCCATACAGCTGTTTCAACATGCAGTTTTGAACCCATAGATCTAGTGAATAAACTGTTCACACATGTATGCACAGAGTCACACACCTCCCAGCCACCCCCACACACACACTCACTCTCCCATACAAATACTTGGACAACCAATCAATAACCCATACAGTTACTCATATAGCTACTGATCAACACATGCAGCAGTTTGTAGAACAACAGATATAATGATGCACAAATTAAGACAGTTTAGTCACTAACCCATGCACTCAGTGAGACACATTTAATCACTCTCTCATACAGTCAGTCATGCACCTACTAAATCCTTCATCCAGACACTTATACATCCACTCATTCTTCAATATGTAAGACATATTTTAACTTTACAGAAACATACAGTCACTGGATGTTGTCATCAGTGATGTCATCAGTGATGTCATTTGAGATGTCATCAGTGATGTCATCAGTGATGTCACTGACCATGTCATGAATGATGTAATATGTGACATCATCAGCAGTGGATTGCGGGTGCGCGATATATAGTTAGCGCAACTAACTATATATGCGAATTTCAATGGTTTTGTGCGAGTAAATTAAGGTTTTGTAAATGCTAATTCCTAACTATATATGGTCTATAACCTATGGTTTTTTCAGTGAATTTTCAAGGTTTTGTAAATGCTAATTCCTAACTATATATGGTCTATAACCTATGGTTTTTTCAGTGAATTTGATTGGTTTTTTAAAAGCTAACATCTGAAGCTGTAAAATGTATTCTTCTTTAAATCCAAAAATATATTTTAGATGTTTATTAATAATTTTTAAAAAAATATTTTTTTGCTTCGCTTTCGATTCGCGAACTGGGAAGCTTTCCGTTAGCTCATCTTGATGCCGCGACCTAGTCCGCGAACCGGTAAACGTTTCGTTTGCGCAACTGTGACGTTTTGCGGAAGCGCAACGTATCACTTTGTCGCGTAATGCGTCTTATGACGCGCCGCGTTAGCGCTCCCAGAAGTGCTCCGGACCGCGAACCGGAAACGATCCGGGACGCGGCGCGCACCGCGTAACGTGAGCGGAACAGGTCATATGACTTGTTAATAAAACTTTTCATTGGTTCATTTCACTTTTGGTTTCCTAATGATGTAATACTAGGTCATGTGATCTAAAATTAACACTTTTCATTGGTTTATAACTTTTGCTTTTCCCAAATGATGAAAACCCCTCCTTCTTTCTTCACTCTGACTTTCATCTTGGTGAGAGAAAGACCATTTACATATAATTGAGCAATGGCTTCTGTACTTGCTTCAGCTGGTGCACCCCCACCACCACCTTCACCTCCTCATGAGAAGAGAGGACCATCATCTCGGTTCATTGCCAACACAGAGGAGGAGGAAGAGGATGAACTTGAAGAAGAGGAGAGAGAAGAACAAGAGTTCTTACAGGAGTTGCCCCGTGTTTCCCGTCGGAAAACTAGTTTTATCTGGCAGTTTTTTTCAATCCCTCGAGGGGAGAAGAAAGTCAATGCCAAATATGCCACCTGCCTTATCTGTAAAAAAAGGCTATCAAGAGGCACTGAAAAAAAGTATAGCATGGGAAACTATACCATGCATCGCCATATGACCAGGTGGCATCCACTCAACTACAGCCGTGCAGAGTTGCGTGACCTGCAGGATAATCCCCCAACAACTCCTGTGGCCAGGTCAACTTTGCATATCTCTCTGACTGGAGGAGAGGCACAGGAAACCGTGCCAAACATTCAAAAGAACTTCAAACACATGAAGCTAACCTGCTTGTATTGTGGGGCATTGCTTTCATGTGGGAACATGAGCGTAAACTTAATGAACATTGCTTACGAGAATCACAATTGCCCTAACCCACCCAAACAGTAATTTTTTTTTTGCTCCTGTTGAGCCTTTTTCAATGCCTGTTTTTTGTTGTTTCCCCTCCATCAAAAACAAAAAAAAAATATAAAACTGTGCAAAAATACAAAAAAATCAAAAAATGTTTAGAAAAAAAAAAAAAACAATAAAACAACAAAAACATAAAAAAAAGTTCTTTTCAGAACTACCTCCCCTTTCAAATAAAATTGCTAGAATGTTTAGCACTCTGGCAAGCTCTATTTCTTTTGGTTCGCTTTCCAGTTAGCTGCCCGGTTCGCGAACTAGAAGCGAACCCAAAAAATTTTTTTTAAAAAAAAGAAGAGTTAGTATAAGGGAAGTAAACAGAGAGTAATGTTAAAAGAAAGACAGCTATAGGGAGTAAACCAGAGATACTGTTTAATAGATCTATTTAACGAAGAAAAGATGGAAGAGGGTATAATTGCGAGAGTAGAACAATAACAAAGAAGAGTTTCTTGGAGAATGTGAGTGAATGTTCAAAATAAAATTAAAACATGTGGAATAACAGAGAGAAAAAATAGAAAACAGAAAAGAAGAAATAACTGAAAAAGATTAATTGAAACAGCAAAGAAATGTAAATAACATAGAGCCATATCATCAACATAGGCAATAAAAGTTTTGCTTTTTTTATCAGCAGAAATATGTCGCCAAAGTATTCTAATTAGCTTGATACATATGACTCCTTGTGAGGCCTGTCTTGCAACATGGTGCATCTTTTTCATCAGTGCTGCATCGGTTTCATGTGGCACGATTTTAAAACAGCATGACACATTTGCCTAAATGCATCAATTTGTAATTTCGACGCCTCATAACATATCTTTTGCACCGCTACTGTGTCACAAAACTGACGCACAGTGGCGCAAAACATACATACATATATCATAAATCTGTCCCTAACATTTTAAATAATTAATTCAAGATGACGATAAGGTGTGGTGTCTCCTGAGGTTTGTTTAAGGTGAGGCCTACTCAGGGTTGCATATCAATTTTACGCTTGTTGAAGAATACAGAGGAGATAATACATGTGAAGGCCTACCAATGAAGTAAGTCATGTCCTCTTATTACATCATTCATGACATGGTCAGTGACATCATCAGCAGTGCATTGCGGGTAAAAAGAGTAGAAAACATTTACCTTATAATTCTTGTTAACTTTTAAAAATATTTGTTCATACTTTCAATCTGTAAAAGAGAGAACAAACATTTCCAAAAATATTAAAACATGTATTTAAAAATTAGAAAAAAGAAGGGAAAAGGTTCAAGAAGAAACAGTTTTTCAACAACTTTGACATTTACAGAAGCCTCTGCTTCTCTACGTCCCCTACACAATCCTAAAGATATTTATTTTAAACAAACAGTATCTTCATGCTGATGAAGTGAGGCCTATTTTGGAATATGGTGCTTCTTTTGCATTGCTGATGTCTCACAATAGTGATGCAATAGCAGCGCAAAAGAGATGTAAAGCCATCATAAAATTGTATCTAACATTGTAAATGATTGTTTCAGGATGCAAATAAGATGTGTCCTTTCAAGAGGTTTCTTTGAGGTGAGGCATATTCAGTTTTTTTAAAGAAAACAGTACCCAGAAGTACTGCACTGTAAGCATTTACTTTGACACTTACAGAAGACTCAGTTTCTCCATATCTACCTCACATTTCTAAATGTATATCATAAGTACAAAAAGCAGAACATTAATTATACATGTTAAATGGTTTATTTTTGCTGTTCTCAGAATGTATCAAATTTCACTTAAATCAGTGACTTGAAGGTATTCATCATGTAACAGCGGGGAAAAAAAAACACAATCAAAATGATTGTGTTTAAAAAACCCATTCAACCTAAGAAATCTGAATTCAAAACTCCTTAAAATTAACTTACTTTCAATGACGTCGAAGGATGTCCTATGAACAGCGTCCACTCTGTTGTGCTAT
This sequence comes from Lissotriton vulgaris, assembly GCF_964263255.1. Lineage (NCBI taxonomy): Eukaryota > Metazoa > Chordata > Amphibia > Caudata > Salamandridae > Lissotriton > Lissotriton vulgaris. The sequence goes on from NC_141691.1 coordinate 1,582,165,940, forward strand.
AAATATTTTCAGCCCGCCACTTTCTGAAAGAAAACCTCCAGCGTTTTGAAAAATATGTTACATACAAGAAAAGACTTCTCACATTCTACCACATGTTTCCACTTGGCCAAATCATGTTGCAGCGATTCACAACTCTTGTAATTCTTCCAATCAAATCCCGTCATTTTCTATTTTCGCAACTTTCAAAAAGAAAACATTTAAGATTATTTTCACAATCCTGGACTACTAATATCTTACCCTTCTTTCTCACTCATGTTCTCCTTTTCCTATGACACTGATACTGCTTACTATGAAGCAGACTTACTTGCATCAGGTTTATATAGTTGGATTTTTAAATCGACATTATAATTAAAAGTTTTGGACCAATAATCTAGACAGCATTGCAGACTTACATTCCCTCTACTTGATGAACCTTTTGCAATTCATCAGAGGAAATCCCGAGATTCTTTCATTAAAATTTTGGTTTTAAAAACACCAGGTAAGAATTTTTAAGGTCAAACGGCAATTTTTTTTTGAAAGTTACAACAGAATCGTTGCAGAATGACCAGCAGTTTTTAGACTTTAAATAAGCTGTGTAATGTCCTGATGTTGTTGAAGGACCATCGTGATAGATAATTGCTACAGTTACAAAAGTCCTTCCTGATATTGACAGCTGAGAAGCAACAACATTTTTTATTAAAGTTGAAAATTTTGATCCATCAGGCCTACATCGTTGGATCATTAAAATGACATACTGGCCATAACTTCGAATAAATAATGTTGACAGCATTTCAGATTTACATTGGCTACACTCCATGTTGTGATCCGCTGCATTTACTAGCTTATTAAAGGAGACTGATTTACTGTCTGGCAAAGTTAAATATATAAATCTTTCTGAGTCTACACTAGTAGTACTTGATACCCTACAGTTCTCGCAGTCATGCTGCCATTGATAAGAAAGCCCAAACAGGTGATCTACATCTACACCCTCATCTTGCAATACATCAAACATATACATTAAAAACTCCTGACAATCCTGCTGATTATTTTCAGAGAAGTCTGTTTGACCTGAACATTCATCTAACAGATAACGAACTTCAGACACACTTTCTACTTTTGTTCGATCAGTGCTACATTTCTCTAACACAGAATTCAACAAACAGCATAAACTTTGTTCCGAATTGAACACAATCTGTTCTTTTAAAGTCTCTAGTGAAAAGAGAACATTAACCACTACATTTGCATAGCAGTTGACACCAGAACTGTTTTCAAATTGAAAACCGACAACATCTTCAACAGAATCCACTTTCTTTCTGCTTACAATTTTCGGTTCATCGACTTTTTGGCTTTTTGCTACAACCTCCCTACTATTACTGATATTTCTTCGTTTACGGCCTACCACACGTTTCTCAATCAGAGGATATTGAGGCAAATGTGGCGCATACTCTCTTCTTAACCTATTGTATTCCTTAACACAATCTAGATCCGCACAAATGTTTGTGACATCACAGTCAATCAAGTACAATCCCAATAAAGTTCTAACTCGTGACAATGCCACATATGCCATTCCCTCCTTGAACACAGAACTGCCAATATTCACCAATGCACTATCTACACTTAAACCTTGCGATTTATGGATTGTCACCGCATATGCCAAGCAAACAGGAAACTGTTTACGGCGAACATATAAGTCTTTAACAAGCAAAAACCTAGCAGAACAACGACCAATTAGCTGTACTTCCTCAATGCCATCAAATTTAATTTTTAAAAATTCTATTCCATCTCTATTTCTGTATTTCTCAAAATCAACAACATTACCCATTGATCCATTTACCAGACCTCTTTCAACATGTAAATTCCTTCTCAAAATAATTCGGCAATTTAAACACACATTTAAAGTCTTTTCAAAACCCGCTGTTTTAGATATAGTCTTCTCTAATGAATCCAATTTTGATTTCAAATTCTCTGACAAAATAATTGTTGATCCCATATGCTCTATTTTGTCAATAGCTTCAAGTTTCACAATCTCTTGCTTTTCTAAATTCAACATTTTGTTGTTGAAGATGGAACATTCTGCAAGAGTTGGCATCAAACATATTCCAGATTTCTTCTCAGTAATTTTCTGAAAAATATTCTCAGGCACAACGTCTTCTTCTGGATATAAATTTGACAGTAATCGTGCATTTAAAGCTTCTTTCCCATGCTCGGTCACTTTTCCAATTCTAATATCTTGTAGAATATTCTTGTAATCTTCATCCTTCGCCTGACGCATATTTTCATGCAGTTCAGCATAATTGAAGTTTAACCATATATTGACGTTGCCAATGCTCCCTAGGCACTTCCTGGTATCTTCATGCGTGAGTATTTTGAACACAGGTTGACCTTTTACTGGTGTCAGCTGCAGAAGATCTCCGAAAACAATGATGTGTTTGCCACCAAATAACACATCATACTCAGTTTTAAGAACTTCTTGCATTCTCAAATGCACAAAGGCAAGCATGACATTGGAAACCATGCTTACTTCGTCAATGATAAGAAGTTTCATTTTCCTCAAGACTCTTGAAACTTCAAAACAAGCATCCCCAGATAACTTGTGGTATTGTAATTTGTTGTCATGCTCCACTGGCAGCATCAGTAGACGATGCAAAGTAATACCTTTAATGTTATGTGCTGCCAGTCCAGTTGGAGCGGTGACAACACAAGACAGCGATGACTCAGTCCTTTCCTGCAAATAACAAGAAATTGCTTTAATGAGGAAACTTTTTCCAGTTCCCGCTTCTCCACTCACGTACAGTCGGACAGGCTTCAACGATGTACATGAGCACTCTTTCTTCTCATGACTTAATCCATGCTCAATTTGCTTGGTAACTTCATCATATATTTTCCTCTGCTCAACGTTGAGTTGTTTTTCCAAGTCTTCTAAGTTAACTGAATCCTCCTGAGCATGTGCCATGGCTCTTTCCACTTCATTCATAGCATTGGCAGCTTCATTTTCGATAATAGGTCCTCCAAGTGGATCTTGACTCAATGAAACAGAACTCTGACTGTCCTGAGAACTGTCTCTGGCAATCTCGGCTGCAATCGTTGCTTCCTGCTCAATTTCCAAAGTTAGCATTTCTTGATATTTGGGAAAAGCAGGACATTCTATGGTCTCCTTAGCAGCAGTGAAAGAGTCTTCGTAACAGAGGACATCTCCAAGCAGTTCCTCTTCTGCACGCCAAGGCTTGAAAAGTTGCAAAAGTGCTAAATAGAAAAACTCCTTTTTTTCTGGAGATTCGCCACTCAATTTTCGATGGTTTACTAATTGGCATTTTCTTTGCTTGACCAGACATCCCTCACTTCCAATTACAGCATACACTCCATTCTCAATATCTTCTTTGATGTTCCTCTTGAATATATAATTTTGTAGAACCTCATATAGACAAACATTCTCAAGGTGACTGCTTCGATTTGGATAATATGTATCCAACATGTTGGTCTTCAAAATGTCGGTACTGTTTGGTTCCTTTTCTGCCAAATACTCAATTTCCCGGACAGGTTTTAGAACTCGATTTCGCGTTGCAGCAAGACCAAGACTCGCCCAAACGATACTCCTGGATTTGGCATAGAGACTTGCTGAAGACAACCGGTCAGAACATTCATAAGCTCCAATTTCTCGATGCGACAACATCTTCAGACTGAAACTGTACAACTTCTTGCTGAGGCTCTTTTCATGGGAAATGTCCTCCCACATATCCTTCAGTTCTGTCTTTTCTTTTTTGGTGATGTAAGATGTCACATACCGAGCCACAGCCATACAGTTGTCAGCCACAAACTGTATATCCATGTTAGCATTCCACATGGACAAAATCACTGGGTTGTAGTCGTTGATGTACTTGGACTCTTCGTTCCTTTTCAAACTGTATGTATTTTTGGGTGATTTCCTCGTGACATTATGTCGCAGCGAAGACATCAAACTGTTCACTCTTCCTTTAGAAATCACCGGTCGTGGAAAGTTGAAACGACATTTGGTGTAGAACTTGTCCTTGTTTCTGAATTTACGACGACAGTACTTTCCACAACGATGGCTTTGGAAACGTAGAACTTGTTCTCTTAGGCTTTTCTTCTCCGTTGCGTTTGGAACAGCACACGTAGAATACTGTTCTATGAAGTTCATCACTAACTCATCCGGATCTGTTCCAAATTTAGGTGCATCCTTGATCCACAGCAACATATGTATATGAGGAGCACCTCTTGCTTGGTACTCCTTTCTCCAGAAGAAATCCAACACCTCTCCAAGAGGTGGATTCTTCTTATTTGTGATGAAAGACATCATAGCTTCAAATCTATGATTGAAGTACCTGCATACATTCACTGGATCCAAAGAACACAGTTCTGCTGGTGTCTTGAATTCAATGTTTTCAATATTTCCATTTGCCTCTCGTAGAAATTCAAGTAAGTCTTCCCAGCCATACTCTGCACAGCTCAGAGTAAGGAACCATGTTGGAGTTCCTAAGTTCCTCAGCATACATTTTAAATCACCATGACGACGATACCAGTACTCATTAGTACCACGCTGACACGCCATGAGATTAATTAGGTGAGAATCCAAAATACTGTCTTGGACATTGACTTTATGCATAAAGTCACTTGCCGAGATGTTTCGCATCTGTATACCACTTTTTAAGATGTGGTTCACTGCATATGACAGTCCAGACAGATCGCTTTCAAACAAGAGATGAAACAAATAGGGAATGCATTGACGAAACCTAGGATCTTCTGCATACAATCGTAAAGTCCGGTATTCAGACGCAGGAATTTGATGAGACCGCTCATCATATCTTCCTCCTTGACCTTTTGGAAATAGCTGTGGGAAACACAGAGCTTCCAAACTTTCCTCCCAAACACTAATGGGACTCCCTTTGGCTTGTTTCATTTGAAACAACTCAATTGCATTCCCCATGACTTCCTTGGAATGCAAAGGATGAACACTATAATGTTCATATATTTCTTCACTTTTAGAGGCCTCTACTTTCTCAATTTGGCCAGCACACAAATCGCTATCCTCTTCATCACTTACTTCCTCTTCTGCAACATATACATTTATATAGTACTTATTATTTTTCTTCAAATACAATGTTGCCTTTTTGACTTTCCTAACATCCACTAAATCTTGCCATATTTTCTTATTCTTTGTCGGAACACCATTAACCAAGATAACCAAAGGTTCCTCTTCAACTTTTTCTACTCCAATTGTGTTAATGTTTTTGTTCAAATCTAGAGGCAAATAAACAACTCTTCCCTTTAATCCTCTCTGTAAATCTGATGGAGGTAACTTCCCTGTCTTTGGCTCCATTCTTTCAATAGCCTGAAAGGGATGAATACTTTGAATCAAAATAGATTCATAAGTATTTAAATCCTTCAATTCAGAAGGAATCTCAACTAATTCAAGATTATTATGAACCGCCCTAGCAGGCATCTGGTTTTTGTTTAATTTGTTACAACAATAAGTACACACACGTTGATCCGATCCCAAATTAAAAGAATTTTCTACCATCAAGTATGTGGCAAAATCCTTCCATTCACTATTATTTTCCCTTTCACTTTTTGCATATAAATCCACTAACTTAGTCTGATTCTTATAATAAGTGCGTCGACAACACACACAAGTGAAATTAGGCCTCTCACTTGATTTCATCTGAAACGTGGCAATTTCCTTCTGAAAATTATCTGTACTGGAAACCTGTACATTATCTTCAACATTATCCTCTACTTCTGGGTCAATTTGAACATTCTCATCTTTATTTCCAAAGTAACAAAACTCAATTTCTTCACAAATATTCTTGACATCTATTTCAGAACCATGCAAAAGAGCAGCACATAATTGTTTAAGCATAATTGCTGGACTCTTAGCATGATACAACATTCTCACTATTTTCCTGACTTTATTATGATGCACTGCTAGCATCCTGAAATGATGAAAAACACTCTGGCATACTCTCCTGGAAAGACAAGCCAGTGAATGACCACGCAAACCTGTCACTTGTCTCACTCTGCAAGGATCTAATTCTTGCAACAACTTCATTTTCTGCTTCAAACTTTTCTTATTAAATGTCCGTACAAAATCACAAAGCAAATTGATGGAATCCTGTCGCACACTGCAAATAGAACTACACTTCCAGGTGTACACAGGACGCTTAGGACGTCTTCCTAAAACCTCATTACCTAACACCTCGTCTGTCTCTGTTGTCACAAGTTTTTCTTTTTCAACTGGACAACCATCCTTCACTTCATAAGCTCGACCACTGGTGTCAACTGCAAACACCAAATCATTATCCTGAAAATAACTCTCCTCATTAAAAAATGCCTCACAACTTGAACTATGCATCCATTCTCCGGAAAAAACTTCACAAAAGTTACTACGATTTACTACTCTCTTCCATCTACTATTTGATTTGAAATCAGAAATTACCTTGCTTAGTGTCCTAATTCTATTGATTACCAAAATAAACAACTTTCGCTTAATTTCAAAAGCATGATCAATAATTTTCTCTACATTTTTCTTCTTCTTATAAAATGCCACTTTCTGTTGGCCTTTTTTAATATTTTTTAATAAATTAACTATTATTCTGTTGCGGAACATTCGTTTTCGAATGTCCCTAAACTGTTGTTTCCTTCTACTATCATGCACAGAGTTATCTCTTCCTCTACCAGTAACATTTTTGATGGGTCTTTCCTTTCCATTTAAATTGCTTTTCTTTTTCTGGACTAAAACATTTTTGGGAGAAATACTTTTTTTACTACAAATATTTCTTATGAATGATTTCGTGCTCTTACCCGGAGCTTTCTTGGTGATTTCACGAGTATTTTGGATAGAGGACTGCTGCAATAATACATGATCTTGCTGTCTTTGACGTTTTCTCGCCTTTGTAATACGATTTTTAGTTGGCATTTTTTCAATTTATAAATGATGTGCAGTTGAATCTGTGGAAAAATATAATTAAAAAACTGTTATTAACCACTATTACCAAACAGTAAATGAATAACAGTCATCATAAACTTAACACCCTACTTATTATATAACATAGCAAATCTTTGGCACCACCACTGCGTCACAAAAATGACACACAGTGGTATAAAACAGGCATACAACAATCATAAATCTCTCCCTAACATTTTAAATGATTTATTCAGGTTGACGATAAAGTGTGGCCTATCTAAAGGTTTGTTTGGGCCCAGATCTTTGGACTGGGGTAAATGGGTGTCATTGATCCACATTCGGTCCATCACCTGTTTTGTTTGTTTGAGGTGAGGCCAACACACGAATGCAGATGACATCATAGACACTCAAATGCCTTATAAATATGACCCAAAACAACCTATGAAGCTCTAGCAGTACATATCTACAAATGTAATTGATTTCAAAAAATCGTTTTTAAACACAGCATATAAATCAATTGTATAGCTGCATTCAAGAGGAAATGACTGAAAATGTCCTTGAGACACATGAAAGCGTTTTATTGAATGCCCTTGCACCATTTTTGGGACATTATTAACATAGCTATGTAACTCCCATAATCAAAATCTAAATTTGCCAAGCACAGGTGGGAGCGTATTTACAACAAACTTGCCCCATGAGGAACGCTTTCCATTGAAAAAGGGAAAAATAACATCATAGACACTCAAATGCCTTATAAATATGACCCAAAACAACCTATGAAGCTCTAGCAGTACATATCCAGAAATGTAATTGATTTGAAAAAATAGTTTTTAAACACAGCATATAAATCAATTGTATACCTGCATTCAAGAAGAAATGACTGAAAATGTCCTTGAGACACATGAAAGCGTTTTATTGAATGCCCTTGCACCATTTTTGGGACATTATTAACATGGCTATGTAACTCCCATAATCAAAATCTAAATTTGCAAAGCACAGGTGGGAACATATTTACAACAAACTTGCCCCATGAAGAACGCTTTCCATTTAAAAAGGGAAAAATAACATCCTAGACACTCAAATGCCTTATAAATATGACCCAAACAACCTATGAAGCTCTAGCAGAACATATCCAAAAATGTAATTCTTTTCAAAAATCGTTTTTAAACACAACATATCTGTTTCAGCTTACATGAGAGACCATGGAATGGGCTCCATGTACAACAATAACTTGTGTTACTGCATGCCAGAATGCTAAACCGAATATGCAATTACAATTTCTCAAAGAAACAAAATCTATTTGTATTTCACTTGAGACAAAGCCACATTTTAAAAACACAGCTTTCTTCATCATTTTCTCCTTAAATCATACTATTCTCTTTCTAAATTAAATAAATCTTTTCTCACCTTAGCAAATACTTTTTGAGTTTCAAAACAGTCTCAGAAGTACACCAAATTGTCTTGAGCAGATCAAACAGGATGCACTCCAGAGGCTGCAGCTATTAAAAGCACAGAAATACAGATATTCATTACACATATCTCTCATATTAGCCAATCATAACTCTTCCCTCACTTTTTTCAAATCAAAACCCTTCCCCCCTCTGCCCTCTCTGCCTTTTTTCCATAGCAACCACCTCCTGGAAGACCTCTCATGTTTGCAAATTCACACAACAATGTTTCAATTGAACTCTGAACTCTCACTGCACCTGCGTATCCAGTGCAATCTTTCATTAAATGTTTTTTCCTTGACCATTCAAATTGCATCTTTCAAAGAACACATCCATGCACCCTAACCTTCTGTTTTCAGAAATGGAAATGCACCAATCACTGCTAATGAATCATTAGCACTGAAACTCCACAGTTTTTTTTCTTTACAAACTCCTACTGTTTCAACTGCCCTTTCATTACCACACTTCATCTGACTGCAGCACAACCTTCTCTCACCATGTTTAAAGTCTGGATTGTTGGACATAGTTACATCCACTGGGCTCAAAGGTATGCTGAGAACAGAAATTTACCTAACCTCAATTTACAAGATGTGGAAATTAAGTGGTTGGGCCAAAGAGGATTAAAATGTCACCAATTGATACCATTGGTGAAAACGTTTATGCATTTGCCAAAACCTGACCTGTTAATTGTGCACTGTGGAGGTAATGATTTGGGCACTTTGACTGGAGTAGGTCTGGAAATGCTTTTAAAGGACACCTTTGAGCAATTAATGGCACTTTTACCTCAAACTGCCTTGGTATATTCCAATATATGCCAAAGACAGAAATGGAGGTGGTCCAACCAATTTTGTCCACAAATTGAGAAAGCGAGGAAGCATGTAAACAAATCTGTTTCAGCTTACATGAGAGACCATGGAATGGGCTCCTTGTACAACAATAACTTACGTTACTACATGCAAGATATCTACAGAGGAGATGGAGTTCACTTCTCAGATGAGGGCAACAGAATTTTCATTCTGAATTTAAGACTGTGCATAGGTACCTACTTATAAGTACCTAAATGTACCATAAACCCAAAAGCTCTTCTCAGAGCTACCCTTCATCTGATCACTCTCAATTATTATTTTTTTCTAACTTTTTTCACTAATTTTCCACAAATTACGCTCCCCGAGGCGCTACCCGGTTCGCGAACCGAAAGCTAACCTCGCGGAATTTATTAAAAAAATGTTTTTTTTCCGCACATATAAGCCTCCTCAGCCACCCTCAGAAAACCTAGGGGGTCAAGATAAGTCTACCATGACCCCTTCTACCCATTCTAAACATTATTTGTCCTCCATCTTGTATCTTAATGCGACCGAAACACAAAATGGTGGACCCCCGTGACGCTTAAAGTTCGCGAACTGAAAAGGTGGGAAAGTAATTTACAGAAAAACGACTAGAGACACTCTCACCAAATATAGATTAGCTCATACTACATAACAATCCCTTTCATTTTCACAAATTTGATTGAAATTCCATTTAGCCATTAAGCCTGTAGACCTCTCTAAGTACCGAGAGGTAAATTACTTCACAAAACACATCTGAAGTGTTGGAATTGACAACCAATGAAAATGTTACTTTCATTTTCTACTTTTATTATCTAACATTTGATTGGTTATATACCTGTATATATATAAAGGAGGAGAAGAAAACACAGCCATTTTGACTGCTACTTCTTGTTGTACTTGTACATCACATTTGAATAGCTATCAAACAATTCAACTTCTTTGTGAAGGTAAGTTGTTATTTTTAAAACTGAAGTATATTATGCACTATAACTTAATATGGTAGACTTTTTCTGATAGATATATACTATCCCTCTATAGTAGTTATAGATTTAGATAGACTTCTCTGTTATAGTTATGAATGGAGTTAGGCTTGTCTTGGTTAAATCACATACACTTTTTTATAGTCCTATTTCCACTCTGATACTATACACTGCCAAAAGATAAATTCACTGATAAAAACTGCCTATCTAAAATTATTCCCAACAGTGCCCTATCTCTACTAATATATATTTTTTTAATCAAAATTTCAGGCAAAATGGAAGGCGAGCAACAAGTTAAATTTACAATTGTACTGGAGTAGAGCAGCCAAGAAAAAATTGATGATTTTATGGATCAAAGTAGAGACCAGGAACTACTACAATGTGTTGAAGCAGTGGATAACCTGCTTCAAAATGAGGACAATTTACACCCTATATTCAATTTTGAAATTTCTGACACTGAAATGTTAGAAAATTTAATGAATTATGAAACACAATCAAAATAAAAAAAATACTTTAAAAATAAAGAAAACAAAAAAAAACAACAAAAACAACAAACAATTAACATACAGTATTAGAAAAGTCTATCATTCTTTTATCCTTATAGTCCGCTGCCCAGAACACTTCCCGGTTCGCGAACTTGGCGCTCACCACGCCAAAAAAAAAAAAATTTTTTTTTTTGACCTTCCTGGGCCCTTTTAAAACCTCCACATAAAACCTAGGGGGTCAACGAGGATCTACTATGCCCCCTTATGGTAATTTCCCCCTTTGTTTTGGCCTCTTCTTCTCTCTCGATCCTACCGAGAGTTAAGATGGCGGCCGCTCCGGACTGTTTAGAATGTTGACAGACACCGGAGAGCCAATCAGCTTCGCATCGCAAAGTTCCGTTTCGCGAAAAGTAAGCGGACCGGGGCTGCTCAGAAACAAAATGTGCCATTTTCCAGAAACCAACAGACCCTATGGAATTTACCTCCCGGCACCGGCCATTACCCATGTGGCACCTGCGGGGTATGTAAATACACCACACCCCAAAAAACAATCCAACTTTCTGACACCTTTAAATGGGAAATCCGGGGCCACACTAATTGCAATACCACCAACTGTATATATATGCTAACATGCCCATGCGGTCTTCAATACATTGGGATGACAACCCGCCCAATCAAAACACGAATCATTGAACACCGCAGCAATTTTCGGTGTAAGAAAACACACACCAAAATGTGTAAGCATTATGTGGAAAACAACCACAACGCGGACTCAATCCGATGGGTGGTTCTTGAATCCAGCCCTAATTGCCCCAAAAATGCCCTGTTCCGAAAAGAACAAAGATGGGTCCACCGCCTCTCCACAGATAAACAAGGACTCAATGAAGATATTCCCTGGCACTCGTTATAAACTAGCCACTGTCTGTCTCATCCATCTACCATCTATTCATTCCCTTGCTGTACATTACAATCCTTATACCACTTCCTGTGAGTTTTCTCTGCCCCCCCTACGTACCCTTCATATTACTGACCCAATGTAGTCGGGCTACATAGTTCAACTCTTATGACCACCACTCAACTATGGCCGTCTCTACCTCACCATTTAACACGTGATCCACACAGTGGGCGTCCACTGGCGCAACCCTATGACGAGGTCACCTATAAATAGTACACGCCCCCGAGCGCCTTTACCTATTCGAGCTCGGCGGTGATGGGTAGGTGACTCCACACGGACACGGGAAACTTGAGGTAAGACAATCCCCTCCTATCCAACCCCTGGCAAAACTTAGTGCCGGAGCTAACAAATCCTTGACCTCTATCAGGGGTTTCTATAACTTGTACCATCCCAAGCTAACAGTTCCTTCCTCTCCCTCAGCCAGAACTGTAGGCACAACCCCGTTGTACCGACCCGCCGACTACTCAGGTGGTAATTAGTCCAAGAGTTGTTGAGTTGTGAGTCAACATCATACCATCACCACTGTTGGCTCTCACTCCTCTATAGCCATGATATTCTACTTGAGATTGCTGCTGCGGCTTTTTAATAACACTGGTTTTAATTCACACCACACTATTCCCTCCACGTACAAAGTGTGGAAGAGTGTTCACTATACACTACACCCGACGACAACACTGGCATGTTTTGGTTGTGTGAATATCCACACACTACCGCTACTTCACTGCACTTTGTTGTTGTCTTGGCTGTGACCGTTGATACCTTTACAAGAGAATGTTAAATATGTTTAACCTTGTTCCTTTTTCTCCATTGTTTAGGCATAGGATTAACCCCTGAGGTAAATCACACGAGACACATGACACCAGCATGGTTTCCTTTCTTTCTTTTTAATTTCACCTTCACTAGGTCCTGACGAATCGCGGGAAATTTCCCAGGCGAGAAACATGTTGACCAACCCTCACTCTAGTCTCGTCTACGGTTACGCTACCTAATCTGTCGTCACCCAGCGAGCTAGTTCCACCTTTTTAACGGCAGTAGGGGGACCCCCAGAATAAAGTGGTTTCCGGCACCCCCTGCTACATTTTAAATCACTTTTTTTTCTCCAGGATACTGACTGCCCTGACCCACATACCCGCACTTCACCAATAGGCTGTTGGACAAAAAGATCTCCGCCAAAGAGCCCCTCTCTGAGGTGAGCCCGTCGGGGATTGCACCGCCTCCCCGACGAGGAGCAACGCCTATGATGAAGCATGACACCCTTTCGGGTGTGTGAGGCAAACATGTCCAACATAATGGATGTCCAAAGGTGTAAGACAAACACCTACGGCCACGCCAATCTGTTTAATCTTTTTTAGGAACAGTTCAGCACCCTCCTTTGTTGAAAGGGAAAAATCCTGTAAGGTTACCCAATCTTGGTGTTTTAGGAATAGGATCAAAGTGACTGTGAACAAATAGGTCTTGCAATGATCAATTACGTCTATATGTAATCAATGGAAAATCAGAGATTTCTTTGCCTATCGTACAGTCTGATCTAAGTATATGCCAATTGCGTAAAAGAACATTGTGAATCTTTTTGGAATCTTTTGAGAAAGTGGTTATGAAGCGTAAGGTGCCTTTAGTGTTTTAATCTTTTTTCTTGTGAGAGTCTGTCACAAAACACTGGCGTGGTATCTTTCGCACTTTCTCCAAAGTTTGTACCAAAATGGATTCAGAGTATCCTCTTTTTATGAACCTTTCCTGACATTCTTTTGCTGCAATCTCAAAATCCTGTTCCAAGGTACAATTCCGTTTCAAGCGCAGCAACTCGCCATAGGGGATGCTGTTCTTGAGAGGTTTAGGATGACAGCTGAATGCTTCTGAGATAGAGTTTCCAGCTGTAGTTTTACGGAATAGGGAAGTGCAGATCTTGCCTTCTCTAATGGTGATTTTCAAATCTAGAAAGTCAACTTCCTTACTGCTGATGTGACCACTGAAATGTAAATTAAGATTGTTAACATTTAGATGTTGGATATATGCTTCTGCATCTTCTTTAGTGCCTTTCCAGAAAATAAACAGATCATCGATGTATCTGTACAGCCCAATGATCGATTGGACCCATGGGTAATTCTCGTCGGCCCAGGCTACCTGCTTCTCCCACCAGCCGACGAACAGGTCCGCATAGCTGGGGGCGAAGCAGGTTCCCATCGCCGTCCCTCTGATCTGTCTGTAATGTTGTTTTTGAAAAATAAAGATATTGTTGTTGAGACAGAAAGTGATGAATTCAAGAAGTTTCTGATTATGCAAAGTGTATTTCAGTTATCGACTTTTGAGAAAATATTCAACTGCTTGAGGGCCCTGATTATGTGCAATACATGTATACAATCCTGTAACATCTAGCACAATCATCCACCTATCTGGTTCCCATGTGATATTAGCAATGGTTCGTATAAAGTAAGCATGGGCAAATTTTGTGAATTCGCGATCCGCGAATTTGCGAATTCGCGATCCGCAAAATTCGCGAATTTGTGCGAATTTGCGGATTTTTGTTTTTTTGCGTGTTCGCTGGGTTTTTTGCGTGTTCGCGGGTTTTTTTACGTGTTCGCGGGGCTTTTTGCGTCTTCGCGAGCCGCTTGCATAGCGAAGTTACCCATGCAGTCGTTTATGGGAGAGGGAGAGAGAGATAGATAGATAGATAGATAGATAGATAGATAGATAGATAGATAGATAGATAGAAAGAGAGAGAAAGAGAGGGAAAGAGAGAGGGAGAGAGAGAACGAGACAAAGAAAGAGAGGCCGGATCTCTGAAGGGCCAGATTCCTGAGTTGCCCCTACAGAACATACAGCTTTTTATTTTTAGCAAAATGCATATGAAAATTGTGCTGTAAAGGTCTCTTTTAGTTTAACCCCTCCTGACAACTCAAAATGGGTGTATTTGCCATCCTCTCCCTTCTTCCTGTTTTTTATATCTGTAAGTGCTTCCTGATGAGGTTTAATTCCTTGGACAGGTGCCTCGTTGCCTACTTGTAACTATTCTCTGACCCTGCTTCAAGGGTCAGAGCAGGGTCAGAGAATAGTTGCAAGTAGGCAACGAGGCGCCAGGAAGCAATTAGCAGCAGGTGTCCAAGTTGAAGGTAATTTGTTTGTAACCCTTTTGTAAAAGGTTACAAAGAAATTAGGTTCAACTTTTGCACCTGCTGCTGTAACCCTTGCTTGGCTGAAAAGTCGTCCCCTCTGATTCGCGGATTTTACCGCGATTTCGCGAGATTCATGGATCGCGAAATCGCGGAAAATCCGCAAATTCGCCCGCGAAATGAATTTTACGCCCACCCTTAGTATAAAGTCAGTAGTGTCCTTGAGGTACGAGGACAGTGTCTTTACAAAGTCAATCAAAAAATGATCAATGTATTGTGACATTGCTTCCATGAGACTCCCCTTGGAGGAAATAATCGGTCTTCCCGGGCAGCGAGTAATATTTTTGTGAACTTTTGGCAGATGGTAAAACGTCGGTGTCGTTGGTTGTTGACATGTGAGGAATTTGAATTCATCGTTATTCAACATGCCTTGCTCCTGCCATTTATCCAGAGGATTATGGTATTGGATTATACTTTCATTGTACTCTTCTTTATTGATCTTCTGATAGCATGTTCCATCATTCAATTGGCGGATTGCTTCTGCAATGTAGTGATCTCGAGACATGAGTATGATGTTTCCTCCCTTGTCTGATGGTTTGCATACCAAGTCTTTATTCATTTTTAATTTTTCAAGGGCTGTTTGTTGTTCTTTTGTCATGTTCCATTTTTGATTTTGAAATCTTAATTTCATCAAGTCATTTTTTACCAGTTCTTCAAATACATCAATCAAATCATTAGGTAGTGATGGTATAAATTTCGATCGGACTTTGAAAGTTGTCTTCGGTCTTAATTGATTAATACCATATTGTGCCACCGAATCAGTTGTTGGTGATTCATTTGACAGTTGACTTGCCAAGGTTTGCAATAGATTAAGGTCATCACAGACTAGATTCTCCAACTCTGTATTTGTGGTTGTATTTTGTTGGTCAATGTTCGGTGTTACTTTTAACTTATTGTATTTCAAAAGTTTCAATTTTCTGCAGAACTGGAAAAGGTCAATCCTGGACTGTGTGTATTCAAATTTATGATCCGGACAAAAAGTGAGTCCTTTTTTCAGGACAGTTTCTTCATTTTTGCTTAGATGATATGATGTCAAATTCACGTTTGTAAGGTCCTCTTGTTTGTTTACCGTTTGTTGCCTCTCTTGCTCCAGGTGTATGAGGCTACACCTTGATGCTCTTCTGTTGTTGCCGCCTCGCCTCGTTTGTCTTGTTTTCTTTCTGGTGATTTGCCTTTGGGCCCCCTCTGGAACGCTTGGCGCATTAGTTGGAATTCCTCGCGAAAATGGGACTGCTCTTTCGATACTCTGGATGTTGTAGATCTTTCATCTCCAGATTGTTCTGTGTCAGTCGTCACGTCAGATTCAGAAGTGACCACTACTGGAGTGACTTTTTTGCCTTTGACATTTCTCAAAGCTCGACGTGGAGCATCAAATTTGTGAGCGAACGTAAGGATACATCCTTGTTCATAGTCTCTGGCGTCTCGTTGAAACTTGTTTTGCTTGCGTTTTGTTATTTTATCTTCATAAGCGAGAAGACGTATTTTCATTGCTTCTCTCAAATCTTCTTTGGCTGTCTCATCTGTGTCTTGTGCTATGAGAGCCTCAATGGTTTCAATTTCCTTACAACATTTGTCTCTATCGCGCCATGCAAACTTGATCAAAATCTGTAACATCCCAGCAGACATATCTGTAGTGAAAGTAGCCCATTCATCTAGTAGCTCCGGATCGGGATTTTCATACAATGGTACAGTGTATATGCGGAGCCCTCGCGGTATTCGTTATATATATCAGCAGACACTCCCTCCAAAAGAAAAAGCAGAAGCCCGGAGGGGAACTGGTCGGAAAGGCTTTATTGATTCAAAACAGTCCCAGTGGTGGCGAATGCATTTCGGCGTTTCGCCTTCCTCAGCGCCCAACACCAGACAAGTTCATCACGGTAAATTTCTCCCTGCTGCCTCTAAAATTGATGACGTGGGTCCGCTCCTCCCCCATGCAATGCTGCTCACCTGTTGCAGTACCTTCTAATTCTCTAGACTGCAACACCCAAGATGCTCAATGTTGGAAGCAACTCGGGTCGGCGAAATGGGGGGAGTGAAAATGTTGTAAATCACAGCTGCGGGATCCAATGACGCAGGCTACGATGACACTCTTTTTTTTAAAACTTTTTTTATTCAGATTTTTACAGCATTTTATTTGTAGCCCTTGGTTCCCACCCCCCCCCCCCACCCCACACGAGGACAGGTAATTTTATTAATATTTACATAGAGATTTATATTACACATATACAAATTCATAAGCAGGGGATAAAGGAGAACAGAAAAAAAAGAGGAGAAAGAAAAGAAAAAAAAAAGAAAAAAAACCAACATTAAAATCAAAACTCAATCAACTCTTGGTCATACATTTCATTCTGTAGTGATCTAGTGAGACATAAATTGATATTCTGAATGAGGTTGAGTTGCGCTGTTTGTAGGATAAATAGTTTTAGCATTTATCCCAGGCATTTTCACTTCATATATTCAGTGCGCCTGTATCCAATCTAGCAAAGGTGCCCAGATTTTCATGCCTCTCTGCCGAATATTACGCCCTTTTTGTTTATAAATGGCTAACTCGAGGCTACATGTCGCAAGTAGTCTAGCCTTCTATTGGGAGAAGGATGGTGGAATGGGATCGAGCCAAGCTGATGCGACAAATAGTCGAAAGATTGCCATTGCCACGAAGATCACCCCTTGCACCTGTCTAGGACGTTCTTTATTAGTGATGCCCAGCATAATCTCTTCAGTTGATATGTTAATCCCAGCACCGGTAATGTCCGAGAGAAACCCTGATATTTCGTTTATAATGTTTGATAGGGTGTTACATGTGGCAAACATATGCACACTATCCGCAGCAGGATGTGCACATCGCGGGCAAGTGGTGCCCTTACCTGTCCACCATTTAGAGATTTTATACGGTGTATAATACAGCGAAAAATATGTTTTATAGAATTGTGTCTGTAGTTTTATGGACATTAAGTAGGTTAAAGATAAATCGTATGCCAAAAGTGGAATCCTAGGTGGAACTTCTAGTTTAATTTGCCATGCCGCTCCATGTTTGTCCATATCATCTGGGAGTAAGGTGTTAAAGCTTTCATAGATCTCACCAATTCTTGGCGGCGTGTTGTTGCGCATATTTTCTATCTCACTTGAAGATATTTGAAGAAGTTCCTATTGGGGATGTTATAATCTTTTTTTAATTCATCAAATGATTTCATGCCCTGAGTAGAGAAAAAGCATCCAAGTTGCTCTATCCCTAATGTACACCAACTCCGTATATAGGAGTCATGAAAAATTTCTGGGAGATCTGAGTTCTGAAGAACCGGTGTATAGTGTGAAAATCACCCTATACCAAGTAGTTTTTTAACCTGTCCCCACACTTTCACAACATTTTTGATGGTTTTGAATTTCACCTTTTTAAGGTGATCATCATTAACGTGCCACCAGAGACAGCCTGTGCTCCCGTTCCCTAGGATGAGTTCTTGTGGTGTAGGAATACTCAGATCATCTGGGTTAGGTTTTAGCAATCTTGTGCTATAATTCATGACTGAAGCCCAATAATAAAGCATCAAATTAGGTAGCGCCCACCCCCCATGCTCTCTAGGTAATGTGATCCATTTAAGTGCTCTCCGAGGTTTACTATAACCCCATAAAAATTGTGAGAACATTGAATCTATTTTCTTAAACACATGCGGTGGGAATTCCAAGCAGATTGCCCTGAAAAAATATAAAAATTTGGGAAAAAAAACCATCTTCACTACATTTGTTCTACCTCCGATAGATAGATGTAGGTTATCTAACCGCAACAGTTCTCTCTTGGTGTGTAGCATTAGTGGCTCCAGATTGTTATTTACAATGTTCCCGACATTGGCACTAATGCTAACACCCAAATATGTTGCTTTATCAGTTATTCATGGGTCTCTCATCATAATCTTGTTATTAAGCACTAGCTGTGTTTTATTGGAATTTAACTTGTACCCCGAAACTCTACCGAACTTCTGTGCTTCGTTTTCAATGAGATTCATAGCAGTTGTAGGATCCCCGGTTACAATAGCGATATCATCGCATACGCTAGGCATTTTGTTTCTAAACCACGCACATTTGTAGGGGCGATTAGAGCGTTTTTTTCGAGCCTGTGTATGAACTCGTCTATATAGATGGCAAAAAGTAGGGGCGAGCAAGGGCACCCCTGTCGTGTCCCCCTGTTAATTTTAAAGTTGTCGGTTAGCTCCCCGTTAATCAATACTCTAGCACTGGGATCAACATATAGTTGTTGGATTGCTGTAATATATTTCTTACCTATGCCACAGTTTCGCATGGTGGCCCACAGGAACTTCCAGGAGACCATATCAAACGCCTTCTCTGCGTCAAGCAGTATAAGCGCCATAGGGTCTCCTGTCGTTCCCGTGTAGTCAAAGAGGAGAAGTGTGGCTCACTGGTTAGAGGAGGCAGACCTGGAAGCAGAGGTCAGCCCGGGACCAGGGTTCAATTCCCGGCTCGGCGGGGTCTTGAGTCCTAAAAATGTCCATGGACTCGACAATTCTCGCTCCGGTGCCTACTCGATTCACGGGTTCACACTCTGCGACTCTGGGCAATAGCTTGCTTAATCTCCACAACGGCCCCTCGCGGCGGGATGCCTGGCTTTCACCTTGCGGATACCATGCCGGGGTTATCTCACAGGGGAATACCAGGACGGGTTCGGTGATTTGCGCTATATAAATTCCTGTACAGGGATATAACTCTTTGAACATGGTCAGTTGTAGATCTACCTGGTATAAACCCATGTTGTCTTTCAGAGACTATATTATGAATTCGAGGTGCTAGACGTGATGCTAATAATTTTGAATACATTTTGGAATCCCCATTAATCAATGTAATTGGTCGATACGACCCCATTTCCTGGGGATCTTTGTCTTTTTTGGGGAAAACTATTATTTTCGCATGTGACCAGGATTTCGGAGGATTCCCGCCTTCAAAGATGTTTTGAAATAATTCCGTCATAATAGACTTGAGTTGAGGTATACATTTTAAATAGAACTCAGTCGGAATCCCGTCTAAGCCTGCAGCTTTTCCAGTTGCTAGGGAGTTCATAGATATTAGGATTTCCTCCCAGCATAATGCACTATCTAAGATTTCTTGATCTTCTAATCCCAGGCCCTCTGTAATAAATGGTTCAATATAGCTCATGGGATCATCGCAAGCATTCTCATCCTCATAATATAGTTTCTGATAGAATATTTGAAAAGCTTTTCTAATATCTGCCGGATCTGTCATCAAGCCAAGCGTAGGATCATTGATTGCTTTAATTAGGGTTCCGGATATCTCTTCCCTGGTTCTAACTGCCAGATGGTGACCCATTTTCCCCCCTAATTCATAAATAATCTCCCTACGTGTACTTGCTCTCACAATTGCTTTCTCAGTTAGAATTTCCGATATATAATATTTAGCTATTGCCACCTTGTTCACTTCCCTGTCTGTCATCTCCCCATCCTGTACTGCCTTGATCAGATTTTCTTCAGCTATCTGCAGACTTTGT
This sequence comes from Lissotriton vulgaris, assembly GCF_964263255.1. Classification (NCBI taxonomy): domain Eukaryota; kingdom Metazoa; phylum Chordata; class Amphibia; order Caudata; family Salamandridae; genus Lissotriton; species Lissotriton vulgaris. Next base: position 1,582,186,209 of record NC_141691.1, read on the forward strand.
TCCAGGGACCTCATTTTTTGTTTTTCTAAATTGTTACGTTGGAATGAGAATCGCATAGTTTCACCCCTGATACATGCCTTCAGAGTATCCCACACATTTTCACATTTTCTATTGAGGTGGACCCTATATTGTCTTCCAGAAAGGCCGGAATCCAGTTCCTCATATGCGTGCAATATTCATCGTTCTTCAATAACGCTCTTTCGAACGTCCAACTAGTAACTGTTGGTCTATTGGCCCCCACTGTTATAGTAAGTTCAAGTGGATTGTCCTGAAATCACCAAGCCTCTCCTTGAGTCCCCTCTAACCGTCACAGCCCCTCGTGCAGGAAGGCCAATGAGCAGGGGCTAGATGCACGAAGCAAAATGCCACGAAGAGAGGTAAAATACCTCAACTGCTCGGGTCACCCTGGTGGAAAGGCGGGTACCGGACACATTCATGGAACTGGTCGGAAAGGCTTTATTGATTCAAAACAGTCCCAGTGGCGGCGAATACATTTCGGCGTTTCGCCTTCCTCAGCGCCCAACACCAGACCGGTTCATCACGGTAAGTTTCTCCCTGCTGCCTCTAAAATAGATGACGTGGGTCTGCTCCCTGCCCATGCAATTCTGCTCACCTGTTGCAGTACCTTCGAATTCCCTGGACTGCAACTCCCAAGATGCTCAATGTTGGGAGCAACTCGGGTCGGCGAAATGGGGGGAGTGAAAATGTTGTAAATCACAGCTGCGGGATCCAAAGACGCAGGCTACGATGACACTCATAACTGTCCTGAAATCACCAAGCCTCTCCTTGAGTCCCCTCTAACCGTCACAGCCCCTCGTGCAGGAAGGTCAATGAGCAGGGGCTAGATGTACGAAGCAAAATGCCACGAAGAGAGGTAAAATACTTCAACTGCTAGGGTCACCCTGGTGGAAAGGTGGGTACCGGACACATTCCATCCCTGGAAAGACCAATGTGCAATGAAGTGTGCCAGTTTAGGTCCGGACCCTATTGTGTGGCAGGGGCTTCTGTACTACGCTGCTGGCAAGCACAGAAAATATCAGCAGAAACTCCCTCCAAAAGAAGAAGCAGAAGCCCCCTTAGGGGAACTGGTCGGAAAGGCTTTATTGATTCAAAACAGTCCCAGTGGCGGCGAATGCATTTCCGTGTTTCGCCTTCCTCAGTGCCCAACACCAGACAGGTTCTCACAGTAAGTTTCTCCCTGCTGCCTCTAAAATAGATGATGTGGGTCCGCTCCTCCCCCATGCAATGCTGCTCACCTGTTGCAGTACCTTCGAATACCCTGGACTGCAACTCCCAAGATGCTCAATGTTGGAAGGAACTCTGGTCAACTTGTTATTCAACAACAGGTCCCGCCCTAGTGGGCGTACACACTTGGCATTCTGGTCTAGGTAGATATTGGCAGATTCACAGGGATGTCTGCAACGCTCTCCCACCCAACTGGAAGAGACTTACCACAATGACGAAGGAAGCAGCATCCACTTGGGTTGAGGACCTGTCAAGCTTGTTACACATTAAGGACTACCTAGACCAGAATGCTAAGTGTGTACGCCCACTGGGGCAGGACCTGTTGTTGAATAAATGGGTGTCCCAAATCAGCCTGCTTTCTTCATGCATTACAGGGAGTGAACAAGAGCAGAAGAGTTGCTCGAAACGTGTATGGCATTGATTGGGAGAGCGGGAAGCATGCTGTGACTCTGCTGCCAGTGGTGTATTGTGGTATTCAACCCTCCGTGTGTGGCATTTTCACAGGGCAACTTTTTGTGCAAATAACTATGCGACCGGTCCAGTCGTGAAAATGCCCCGCCGCTTCCTAAGTCGGTTCTCGAGTGTTTGGGATTGGGAGCGCACACGAGAACGTAGGGGACCTTTGCTGCAGGTAGATATTGGCATATTCACAGCAATGTCTGCAACGCTTTCCCACCCAACGGGAAGAGACTTACCACAGTGACGAAGGAAGCAGCATCCACTTGGGTTGAGGAACTGTCAGGCTTGTTACACATTAAGGACTACCTAGACCAGAATGCCAAGTGTGTACGCCCACTGGGGTGGGACCTGTTGTTGAATAAAATGGGTGTTCCAAATCAGCCTGCTTTCTTTGTGCTTTACAGCCAGTGAACAAGAGCAGAAGAGTTGCTCGAAATGTTTATGGCATTGATTGGGAGAGCCGGAAGCATGCTGTGACTCTGCTGCCAGTGGTGTATTGTGTTATTCAACCCTCCGTGTGTGGCATCTTCACAGGGCAACCTTTTGTGCAAATAACTATGCGACCGGTCCAGTCGCCAAAATGCCCCGCCGCTTCTTAAGCCAGTTCTTGAGTTTTTGGGATTGTGAGCGCTCACGAGAACGGAGGGGACCTTTGCTGCAGGTAGATATTGGCAGATTCACAGCAATGTCTGCAACGCTTTCCCACCCAACGGGAAGAGACTTACCACAGTGACGAAGGAAGCAGCATCCACTTGGGTTTAGGAACTGTCAGGCTTGTTACACATTAAGGACTACCTAGACCAGAATGCCAAGTGTGTACGCCCACTGGGGTGGGACCTGTTGTTGAATAAATGGGTGTTCCAAATCAGCCTGCTTTCTTTGTGCATTACAGCCAGTGAACAAGAGCAGAAGAGTTGCTCGAAACGCGTATGCAATGACTGGGAGAGCGGGAAGCATGCTGTGACTGCTGCCAGTGGTGTATGTTGTTATTCAACCCTCCGTGTGTGGCATTTTCACAGTGCAACCTTTTGTGCAAATATATATATATATATATATATATATATATATATATATATATATTACGCTCACAAATCCTTATCCGCTAGAGAAAGGAAGACAGCACTCCGGCAGTGACAGGATACAGCTTTTATTCAGCAAACAAACGTTTCGGCGATAGCCTTCCTCGGTGTTTCTTACCGGTACCTCGCAGTTCCGGTTTTAATGCAAGTGTGCTAGCAATGATAAACAACAACAAGGGACTAGCCCTTCCGACACCACAGTGGGCGCCATCTTGGAATGTGTTGAATACCTCCGAAAATCGGAGTATTCACAAGACAGAAGGGTCTCAAAACAATAGAGCCGTGGATCGGCTTGTGTCCCTTTCACAGTTGAGTACCACCTAGCAAACACAGATAATATAGCATATGGAACTGCATATAGGTGTTCAGCATATTTCATAACACCATTATACAAATTCATTTTTTCCTAAAATTACTGAATTGCAAATAATTGCAGATGATGAAATGTCCATCATAAAGCAAAGGCTACCATGCCACTGACACTGCAAAAAGAGAAACACAAGTTCTGAAGGACAATCAAAAAATATGTAGAAAACGCATTAATGCTCATGTTTAAACTTTATCAATAGAGCTAGAGAAATAATAATTATCCTTAAACAAAATTGATATATCAATTCATCAGGTAAACTGTAGTGATACTCAATGAGGGATGATCCATTCATATAGCAAAGAATAATACAAATCACAAGGTCACATCTTGATAAAGGGCAAAGGTATAGGTTATTATTGATTGTATAGTAGACTCCCTACGTGATATAGCCATGGTGTAGGCAAAACGGAGCACTCAACTTGCCTAATTCAGTACACTAGAGATATTGCAGTTGTTAATCATTATTTTCCAAGGTGTACTGCCATTTCCCCGCTATTCATGCCTTTTGGGTACTTGGTGGATAGATCAATGATGTACCTTGATTCAAGGCGTCGTAGCCTTCTAAGTCTATCTCCACCCCGTGGGCTGTGCGGAACATTGTCTATCCAAAAGAATTGCAATTTGTTTCTTTCTTTGTTGTGGTGTTCCGCAAAATGTCGGGCCACTGGGTACGAGGGGTCTACTTTGTCAATTGCCCTTAGATGCTCCAGCACTCGTAATTTTAATTGGTTAATGGTGCTCCCGATGTAGCGTAAGCCACACGGGCATACGAGGCAGTACACGGCATAGGTGGTACTGCACGTGATAAATTTGTGAATTTTATTAGTCCTGCCTGCATCCGGGATATCATAATGGAGCACCCTATGGCTGTTGGCACACGCTTTGCATTTGCCACAAGGATAGAACCCACTCATGACCCTCAAGGTGTTAATTTGGGCAGAAGGCATTTCCAGATGGCTATGTACCAACATATCCCCCAGGGACCTCGCCTTGCTAAAGGTCACTAGTGGATGTGGTGGAAGGTCTTCTTTCAACACCTCATCGGTTAGCAAGATGTGCCAATTTTTGCACATCATTGCTCGAAGTTTGTCAAAAGGTATCCTTTTTAGAGATGTTTGAATCCCTGGGTTTAACTTTGAGCAGATCGTGCCTAGGGATCTTCCTGACTTTTTTGAGAGTGCTCTGTAAAAGTGACTCGTCATATCCCCTTAGACGGAAGCGTGCCAGGCAATCGGAGGCAGCCGCCTCGAATTCCCGGTCTTGGGTGCTATTCCTCTTTAGTCTCAAGAGTTCTCCATAGGGGATACTCTTGATAAGTTTTGGTGGATGTCCACTTTTAGCAAAGAGGATAGAATTACCTGCTGTTTCCTTGCGGTACAGCGAGGTATGGACATGGCCATTTTCAACATATACCCGAAGATCCAAGTAGTTGGCTGCCACCCCACTAATTGTACCAGATAGGTGTATGTTGTAGATGTTATTATTAAGAGATCTGATGTAATTCTCTGCCGTGTCTCTGGTACCTTGCCACACGATGAATAAATCATCAATGTAGTGGTACCAATGTACCACCCTTCCGCTCTCCTGGCCTTCCTTCCAGCTCCTGGGCACCCGCTCCTCCCACCAGCCAACGAACAGGTTCGCATAACTGGGAGCGAAGCAGGTGCCCATCGCCGTACCAGAGATCTGTCTATGGAATCTATCCTCAAACAAGAAAATGTTATGAGTTAGGCAAAACTGCACAAATTCTATCAACATGATGTTATGATGTGCAAAACGTATTTGGCGTCTGCCTAGATAGTATTCAATAGCGGCCAGTCCGTGGGTATGATCGATGACCGTGTAAAGGCTGGTGATGTCCATCACCAGAAATAGATAGTCCGATTCCCACTTCATCATAGCCACTTTGCTCAAAAAGTCTTTAGTATCTTGGATGTAAGACTTCAATTCTAAGACCAGTGGAAAGATGTAATTTTCCACAAATTTAGACATATTCTCAGTTAATCCATCGATGGAAGCTACAATAGGACGGCCCGGGGGAGAGGTATTGTTTTTATGTAGCTTGGGCAGATGATAGAAGGTTGGTATCATGGGATTATTGCTGCGCAAGAAGATGTGTTCGTCCTTACCCAGCATGGAAAGGTTATACCATTTTAGAACCAAATCATCATATTCTCTGATACTCACTTCATATGCACTCCTGGTGGTGATGGAATAGTTCTTTGTATCGGAGAGTTGTCTCATTGCTTCCTCACGATAGTAGTCTCTTGTCATCAGTACAACATTCCCCCCTTTGTCCGAGGGTTTATTGATGATTTTCTTATTGTTCATTAGATCTTTCTGTGCTCTTTCTTGTGGTTCTGTGATATTATATTATTTTATTTTGGTATCCTTCCTCTGCTTAACCAGTTCCATAGTTATGGCCTCTGAGAAAACATCAATAGCATCCCATGGTGACTGGGGAACAAATGCGGAGAGAGGTTTAAAATGACTCTCATCTCGTTCTTGTTCAATCCCCTGTAATTCTGCCCTTTGTACCATGTCCAGTCCTGTGACAGCTACATCATCTGTCTCAGTTCTCAGAGCTTCCATAGCTTCAATGCAAGGCATATCATTGCCTATCAGAACATCGGTGGCTGTTAGTCTTGTTCCTTGTTTAGATGTTGCCTTAGTATATGGTCTCAGTTTGAAGTGTTTATGCAGTTTCAGTCTCCTGGTGAACCGAAAGAGATCAATTTTCGTTTGCGTATATTCCAGGTTGGTGTTAGGACAGAAGGTGAGCCCTAGGCTCAGTAATTCATGTTGTTCCGCAGAAAGGGGTTGGTCCGTGAGGTTGACCACAGTCAGATTGGTCCCCTCAGTCTGTGTGTTACCCGTTACTTCTTTTTGTTGTTGCGGTAGGATTGGTTCTGGGGTTTCGCTCGTCCCCTTCCTCTTCCTCTTCCTTTTGCCGCCGCCCCCTGATCTCCGGGTTCTCCTTCTTCTTGATGTTCCGGGGGTTTGTTATTCCCTCCCCTCAGCCAATTCTGTCTTATCAGTTGGAACTCGATGTGAAAAGGAACAGCCCCTCTTCTTCGTTCGTTCCCACGTTCTCGCTGTTCATCACCTGATTCCTCGGCTGTGGCATCAGATTCTGAAGTCGCCACACTTGAGGTGGGGGTTACCAAGGTTCCCTGGTTCATGGCCTTTCTTGACACATCATATTTCTTGGCAAACATTAGGACACGGCCTTGGCGGTAATCATTTTCATCGCGCTCAAACTTTTCTTGTTTGCACGTCATGATTTTCTGTTGGTACCTGATTAGGCGTTTTTTCATTGCCTCCTTAAGTTCTTGTACCTTGGCAATATCTTCTTCCTTATCGATGTCATCTTCCAAGGTCTTGATTTCTGCCAGTGCCCTGTCCCTATCGCTCCATGCGTATTTAACCAATAATTTGAGTATCCCCTCGCAATAACTTTGCGTTTGTTCATGCCAATCTGTTAGCAGTTGGGGGTCTGGGTGTTCATACGATGGTACAGTATACACCCTCAGTCCCCTTGGTACCCGCTTCACCTCTATGTAGCTGTTCAGACTAGTGGCCTCCCACCACTTCCGGATTTCGCGCTCATGTAGATTCTCAAGTTTCGAAATCGCCTCATTCAGTTTATTGTTCCCCAATCCGATGTCAGTGGATGAGGCAGTCGCTGTTGATGATCTATCGCGCCTTTTGAACATATCTTGCGCAAGAGCACAACGCTCTTCCTCGCCGAACACATCCATGCTACTAATAGCATGTGGGTAAGTTCTTGCCAGTTGCTGCGCTCGCCTCTACTCAGCAGAGCTTTTCATTGTATCTGTCTCCTGCCTAGACGCTCTGCAGCAATATGCACCCCCTTCAACAGTTATCACAAAAGGGGGAGGGTTAGAAGACTCACCGGTGAGACGTAGCCCTTGTCCCCAGCCGGCGGTCGAAGAGATTTCACCGCGTAATCTCACTGCGGTCCTCTCATCAGCCCTTGCGCAGTTGCGGCGGTGCTCGGGAATAAAGTTTCCAAAGTCGCTCCGTTTCCCCACAGTAATCCCGAGCACTCTGGAGCGGGTGCTGTTAGCGGGCCGTGGACCCCGCAATATATTACTCTCACAAATCCTTATCCGCTAGAGAAAGGAAGACAGCACTCCGGCAGTGACAGGATACAGCTTTTAATCAGCAAACAAACGTTTCGGCGATAGCCTTCCTCGGTGTTTCTTACCGGTACCTCGCAGTTCCGGTTTAAATGCAAGTGTGCTAGCAATGATAAACAACAACAAGGGACTAGCCCTTCCGACACCACAGTGGGCGCCATCTTGGAATGTGTTGAATACCTCCGAAAATCGGAGTATTCATAAGACAGAAGGGTCTCATATATATATATATATTACCTACTGGCGGTCACCAGCAGGTAGTTATAGTTATGACCTTGTTTCCATTCAAAAAGCATTTTTCCTTTTGCCAATATCTTTGGCGCCGTTTGATGAATCTTTGTGAAATTTCTAAACTAATGACCCGCTCTGTTCAGCTCCTGTCTTGAAAGTTTCGGTGTGATTTTTTGTCAAGCGGGGCAGAGAAAAAAAGGGGGTCCCAAAACTCATTTTCCCGATGTAAATTTCCGTAGGAACTTTAGACACTGCTACAGCCCGAACTGCTGAACGGAATTACATCAAATTTGGCAAAAAGGTAGCTCTTGGTTCAGAAAGCACTCTTTTTTTAGATGTTCTAAATCCATTCAGTAGTTGCTGAGAAATTCAAGAAATAAAAATATCGATATCCGTGCACCGCCTCCAGAGCACGAGCATCAATCTGATTGGCTGCCAATACTCCAAACCAAGAAATGTTGGCAACCATCTTGTGACTCGGTAACTGATCAACAGGAAAAAGGGTGAAACAAGTGTGAAATGAAGAAAAGGGGGCAGAGTAGAAACACCCCAACCCCCTAGTAATGCTCAGTGGGTCACACAAGGACCCCCAGGTCCCAGAAAAGCATATTTTTATAAAAAGAATCAGCCGAATTTGCGCTGGGTGAGCGAATCCGGCTGACTTTTTTTAACAAAGCGCTGGCTCCCGCGCTTTGTTTCTTAAAGCCCCCAGGTGGGCCAGGTCCCGGGGGCAAGGCCAAATCAATTTGCGAGGGCCCACGGGGCCCCTGCAGCCCAAGGGACGGCCACCTCCCGGGGCTCTATTATTTATGCAATGGGCCTCATGGGCCCCCAAACCCTGGGGACCGCCACCTCCCCGGGGCTGAGAAAAATAATTAATGTGAGGGCTCAAACCCCCTCACACTGCCCCAGGGACACCCACCTCCCCAGGGCATTCAATATTTAAATACGGGGGTCTGTTGCGGTCCCCGTCCCCGGGGACCACCACCTCCCCTGTGTTATGCAAATGGAGGGAAGGGGGCCAATGCGGCCCCCCTCCTGGAGCCCTTGATGGCCCTGGGGACCACCATCCCCCAGGGCCGGCTCCTGCAATGTCTCGGGTGCCACCTCCGGGACATTGCTGCTTGCTATGGCAGGGCGGGAGCATGGCTCCAGCCCTGCTATAGCAAACTCTGCTTTGCTTCATTGAAGCAAGAGGAGGAAATCCTGCTCTCCATTCAACAAAGCAAGGCAGGATTGCTTTTGAGCAAGGGGAGGTGCTTGTCAGCAACTCCCCTTGATCAAAATCAATGCCGGCTCCCGCAGGAGGTGGGGAGCTGGAAGGGACCATGGGGGCATTGGAGCTCCCCCAATGGTCCCCAATGGTGAGTCCAGGCTACAGAAGTGTCCCGGGAGGGGGGCCACTCATACACCTATACAGACACTTACACACCGCCACTCATCCATAGAGTTACTCACACACCAAGTCAGTCATGCAAATAATCAATCCCTCTCCCATTTACTCACCTATACAGTTATACACACACCACCTCACTTATTCATATGGATACTAACACATACTTGCTCTCTTATACAATCACTGATACAAGCCCACACACTTATCCATACAGCCGCTCTCATCATCCCTCACTCTCACATACAGTCATTTATATACTCCAATACTCACATATTCTGCCTTTCACATATGTAGTTGTTCACACATATACCAGAGAGACATCCATTCACCCACCAACACACCTATACACACGTTCTCACCCACCCATACAACTCTTCACAAACACACTCTTGAACCCATACACCCAGTGAATCACCCACTCACACTTCTATGCACAAAGTCACACCGGCACACCCGCACAGACACTCAGGTACCCATACAGATACACAGACAACCAATCAATAACCCATATAGACCCTCATGTAGCTACTCATCAACCCATGCTGCCGCTTACACACCAACTGACAGACTGATACAGACATTCACACAGTTTAGTCACTAAACCATGCATTAAGTAAGACACTTTCACCACTCACTTATACAGTCAGTCACACATCTACTAATTCTATTCAAGCACTTATAAACACACTCATTCTTCAATACACCTTGGCATATAACTAAATAAATAAATGAATAAATACATATATATGTATATATATATATATATAAATATATACGAGCATCTCGCATATTGATGGTATGAATGCGGTAAAACACTACTTATCAAGAAGGGGTATTTGTGCTGAGGATCATAACACTATGCTTCTTGAGATGTTGGAATTTTGCCTTACCAATAATGTTTTTCTATATAATCAACAATTATATCGTCAGCTACAGGGTGTGGCAATGGGGGCCAGCTTCTCCCCAAGCTTTGCATGTTTGCACATGGGAGCTTGGGAGGAGCTGGTCCTAGGCCATGAATACCGCCATAACATCAGCAACAATTTGGTTGCGTGGTTTCGTTTCATTGACGATCTCTTGGTTATTTGGCGCGGTAGCGAGGATGATGCATTGAAATTTATTGAGTAGTAACAGCATATTGCATGTGGCCAGTGCCCATCCACCGCATTTAATATCTAGCATCCCTTACGGGGAGATGTTGCGATTAAGACGCATATGCAGCAACCCATGTGACTTAAGGAAAGCACAGGATTTAAGCACTACCCAATTCTTGGAGCGAGGTTATTCCAACCGAGTGATACAAAGGGCCAAAGATAAATCCATGGCTCTTTCCCGAGAGGAGTTGCTGATTAGGAATAGCGATATATCAGAGGAAACATCAGACAATCCAGCGGCTGAAGCTCCAGGCAATAACAATTGCTTTAGAGTCATTACTGGATATAACAAACAACACCAACATATCCGGAAAATACTCAATAAACACTGGCCTTTGGTTACCCATGACTCTGTGATAGGCAATAGTCTCCCCAAACAAGTCTCCCTAACTTTTAGCAGGGCACCATCACTTCGAGATCATGTGGTGGTCACTAACTCCGAACCCTATATCAAATCAACGTGGTGGCAAGAGAATAAAGGTTTTTATAGATGTAAAACCTGCAAGGCTTGCAGCCATGGACAGAATACAAAAAACTATAGGGACAGTTTTACCAATATCCAACATCCCATTACTCAGGTTTTAACATGTAAAACCGAGTATGCGGTATATATATTGGAATGTCCCTGCGCACTGAAATATGTGGGCAGCACAAAGAACGCTGTCCACATACGCATTCTTCAACATCTGCGGGCCATTGCTAACAGTGATAATACCTACCCAGTGGCCCGCCATTTCAAAGAATGCCATCGCAGTGACAACACTCAGCTCAGATACTGGGTGATTGATTCAATCATGAACAGCAAGAGAGGTGGAGACAGGGATGCCAAATTGAGGAAATTGGAGACCAAATACATCTTACTCCTTAATACTAAGTCACCAATGGGCCTCAACATCACAGAGGACCTATATACATGTTTGCCTTAAAATAACTTAAAATGTTGCCTTTACAATTAGCAGGAACTTTTCATAGAGGTACTCCTAAACATAATTTCCACTTTTTGGAAAAGAATGTGGGAACACCAGGTGGAGAGATGATTGATTTTATCAATTTCATGTTTCTTAATCTGAGGATGTTGTTAGCTATAAGAAATCATTGATTATTGGGGAGCACATACAGAGAATATCCAGATTGTGGTGGATCCTGAATTCCAGTCAATCTAGCAATATTAAAAAACCACCGCAATGGAGCGCACACCGCTAGCCCCTCCTCCGGATCGCCCCTCGGGATTCTGGTACTTGTAGTTCAGTAGTGGATCACCCAGGTGGGTGCAAGTCGGTACTTGTTGGACTGATGAATCTCTAGACCCGATACATGTCCCGGGTTTTTGGGTATCGCCCGAGACATGGCTCGGGTTTCGGGATAACTTCCCTCATCAGTAGAGAAAATGGTTTAGGGGTGGAGGAGAAGGCCGCCAAACAACAGTCAATGGCCTCGATGCCCGAACCGGCACGCAGGGCAGCATCCAGGAGCCCGTCGGCTCAAAGCTCAAGGGAGCCAATTAGTAAAAACCACCGCAATGGAGCGCACACCGCTAGCCCCTCCTCCGGATCGCCCCTCGGGATTCTGGTACTTGTAGTTCAGTAGTGGATCACCCAGGTGGGTGCAAGTCGGTACTTGTTGGACTGATGAATCTCTAGACCCGATACATGTCCCGGGTTTTTGGGTATCGCCCGAGACATGGCTCGGGTTTCGGGATAACTTCCCTCATCAGTAGAGAAAATGGTTTAGGGGTGGAGGAGAAGGCCGCCAAACAACAGTCAATGGCCTCGATGCCCGAACCGGCACGCAGGGCAGCATCCAGGAGCCCGTCGGCTCAAAGCTCAAGGGAGCCAATTAGTAAAAACCACCGCAATGGAGCGCACACCGCTAGCCCCTCCTCCGGATCGCCCCTCGGGATTCTGGTACTTGTAGTTCAGTAGTGGATCACCCAGGTGGGTGCAAGTCGGTACTTGTTGGACTGATGAATCTCTAGACCCGATACATGTCCCGGGTTTTTGGGTATCGCCCGAGACATGGCTCGGGTTTCGGGATAACTTCCCTCATCAGTAGAGAAAATGGTTTAGGGGTGGAGGAGAAGGCCGCCAAACAACAGTCAATGGCCTCGATGCCCGAACCGGCACGCAGGGCAGCATCCAGGAGCCCGTCGGCTCAAAGCTCAAGGGAGCCAATTAGTAAAAACCACCGCAATGGAGCGCACACCGCTAGCCCCTCCTCCGGATCGCCCCTCGGGATTCTGGTACTTGTAGTTCAGTAGTGGATCACCCAGGTGGGTGCAAGTCGGTACTTGTTGGACTGATGAATCTCTAGACCCGATACATGTCCCGGGTTTTTGGGTATCGCCCGAGACATGGCTCGGGTTTCGGGATAACTTCCCTCATCAGTAGAGAAAATGGTTTAGGGGTGGAGGAGAAGGCCGCCAAACAACAGTCAATGGCCTCGATGCCCGAACCGGCACGCAGGGCAGCATCCAGGAGCCCGTCGGCTCAAAGCTCAAGGGAGCCAATTAGTAAAAACCACCGCAATGGAGCGCACACCGCTAGCCCCTCCTCCGGATCGCCCCTCGGGATTCTGGTACTTGTAGTTCAGTAGTGGATCACCCAGGTGGGTGCAAGTCGGTACTTGTTGGACTGATGAATCTCTAGACCCGATACATGTCCCGGGTTTTTGGGTATCGCCCGAGACATGGCTCGGGTTTCGGGATAACTTCCCTCATCAGTAGAGAAAATGGTTTAGGGGTGGAGGAGAAGGCCGCCAAACAACAGTCAATGGCCTCGATGCCCGAACCGGCACGCAGGGCAGCATCCAGGAGCCCGTCGGCTCAAAGCTCAAGGGAGCCAATTAGTAAAAACCACCGCAATGGAGCGCACACCGCTAGCCCCTCCTCCGGATCGCCCCTCGGGATTCTGGTACTTGTAGTTCAGTAGTGGATCACCCAGGTGGGTGCAAGTCGGTACTTGTTGGACTGATGAATCTCTAGACCCGATACATGTCCCGGGTTTTTGGGTATCGCCCGAGACATGGCTCGGGTTTCGGGATAACTTCCCTCATCAGTAGAGAAAATGGTTTAGGGGTGGAGGAGAAGGCCGCCAAACAACAGTCAATGGCCTCGATGCCCGAACCGGCACGCAGGGCAGCATCCAGGAGCCCGTCGGCTCAAAGCTCAAGGGAGCCAATTAGTAAAAACCACCGCAATGGAGCGCACACCGCTAGCCCCTCCTCCGGATCGCCCCTCGGGATTCTGGTACTTGTAGTTCAGTAGTGGATCACCCAGGTGGGTGCAAGTCGGTACTTGTTGGACTGATGAATCTCTAGACCCGATACATGTCCCGGGTTTTTGGGTATCGCCCGAGACATGGCTCGGGTTTCGGGATAACTTCCCTCATCAGTAGAGAAAATGGTTTAGGATCCTGGATGCTGCCCTGCGTGCCGGTTCGGGCATCGAGGCCATTGACTGTTGTTTGGCGGCCTTCTCCTCCACCCCTAAACCATTTTCTCTACTGATGAGGGAAGTTATCCCGAAACCCGAGCCATGTCTCGGGCGATACCCAAAAACCCGGGACATGTATCGGGTCTAGAGATTCATCAGTCCAACAAGTACCGACTTGCACCCACCTGGGTGATCCACTACTGAACTACAAGTACCAGAATCCCGAGGGGCGATCCGGAGGAGGGGCTAGCGGTGTGCGCTCCATTGCGGTGGTTTTTACTAATTGGCTCCCTTGAGCTTTGAGCCGACGGGCTCCTGGATGCTGCCCTGCGTGCCGGTTCGGGCATCGAGGCCATTGACTGTTGTTTGGCGGCCTTCTCCTCCACCCCTAAACCATTTTCTCTACTGATGAGGGAAGTTATCCCGAAACCCGAGCCATGTCTCGGGCGATACCCAAAAACCCGGGACATGTATCGGGTCTAGAGATTCATCAGTCCAACAAGTACCGACTTGCACCCACCTGGGTGATCCACTACTGAACTACAAGTACCAGAATCCCGAGGGGCGATCCGGAGGAGGGGCTAGCGGTGTGCGCTCCATTGCGGTGGTTTTTACAATCTAGCAATATTACTCACTACACAAAGTATATGTATAATTTAATCACTTCCTATTTAGGACTTTGGAAAACAGCATGTATTTATGTTGAAGGGCAGGATTACAAAATGGGGGGTACAGGGTGGCAGGCTGTACCCTAACATCCTTCTGACATTATTTACTGACCAGGGCATTTTTTTGTCAAATATACGGGTATGTTTTGTAATTAGTACTGTCATAGTTACAAGATCATTATAAATTGATAGTAAGAATAGTTAAAAATGTTGCACATTTTGCGGACTTTGCACATTCAAATGCTATCTTTGCACATATATGATTGCGGAATTTGCACATCAGATAAGCGTATTTGCACAATCTGGTATTATACCAAAAAACAGCATTTGCACTTTATTGTTGACAGCTCTGATTGTACTTGTTTTACGACATGTGACATCCTATATTGTGAATTATGTATTTTACTAAAAATTTGAGGATGAAATGGCACAATGTCATGAAATATTTGGTTTTACAGTTGTATATACTCTATCATGTGGAGATCGAATATTATCGAATCAACAAAACCAGTATTTTACTAAGAATTTAAAGTTGAAACGACGTACTGTGAGCAAAGATCTATATTTGTACAAATACATACCCAGTTATGAAAAATATCGTTGTATACAAAAAGGACCCTCTAAGAATTAATTCTTTGTATATATATATTTAATTATTAACCAAAAAGCAGTTATTTGTATCATTGGTATTTTACTGTTATTTAAATCCTGCTGTTCATTAAGATACTCGAGCTAAAAGAGTTTATTTAAAACCTCAACCAAGTATGTTTTCCATGTCCATACTTCAGACACGCACACGTGCAATCAATGTACCTATCACTGGCACTTTAAAAGGTGGACACCGACAAACAAACATTGTCATGTGAACAAGGCTCGTGGGAGCCGAAACGTTATGGACTTTTTTCTGCACTAAATAAATAAGCAAAAGAAACTTTACTGGTCCATGTCCGAGTGGTGCTTGTCCTGGCTGTGTGCTACTTCGAAGCTAGGCAAGACAGCGGAATGTATGATATATATATATATATATATATATATATATATATATAATATATATAGTACATAGTTCGTAAAATATATACTTTGCATCAGCTTTTATTTTTTCACAGTGTTTTCCTTTTTTTGTTTTCTCACTCATTAGTATGCACATGTACAGAAAAGCACATATACTTTGGTTTTTCAGTATATAAATTGTAATTAGGTCTTAGTATTTATGATGTATATAATTCATGAATTTTGAATTTTGAATAAATATTTAGGACATGAGCTTGTGGGTATCAGGGTGGTATGCCACCACACTGGATTAAATGTCACATCAGTGATGTCATGAGTGATGTCACTGACCATGTCATGAGTGATGTAATAAGTGACATCATCAGCAGTGCATTGCAGGCGCGCAATGGAGTGGAGAAGTGTGGCTCACTGGTTAGAGCAGGCAGACCCTGAAGCAGAGGTCAGACCAGGGACCAGGGTTCGATTCCCGACGCGGCAGGGTGTTGAGCTCAAATGTCCACGGACTCGATCATTCTCGCTTCGGTGCCTGACCTAATCATGGGTTCACACTCTGCAACTCTGGGCATTAAGCTTGCTTAATCTCCATAACGGCCCCCCGCTGCGGGATGCCTGGCTTTCACCTTGGGGATGCCCTGTAGGGGCTATCTCACAGGGAAAAAACCAGGACTGAGTTCCCAAGGCAAGCGCGGAGATACCCCTTCGGGGGTCGATTCTAGCGCTATATAAGAAATATAATAATAATAATAATAATAAGTTATAGTGAGTCCAACTAACTATAACGTGGGAATTTCAATGGTTTTATGCGAGTAAAATTTCCACCTAACTATAACTGGTGTGAAACCTATGATTGTTTTTTTCAGTGAATATATATATATATATATATATATATATATATATATATATATATATATATATATATATATATATATATATATATATATATATATATAAAGATATATATATATATATATATATATATATATATATAAAGATATATATATATATATATATAACCTACTGACAGTCGCCAGTAGGTAGTTATAGTTAGGACCTAGTTACCAGAGGAAAATTGCAACATTCTATTTCCAATAACTTTTGCGCTGATTGAGGAATCTTCGCAAAATTTTCAAAACTTATGGCCCGCTTCGGTCCGCTCCTATCTGGAACGTTTTGGGGTGATTCTGCAAGCGGGGGCTGAGAAAAAAGGGGGACCCAAAACATGTTTTCTCCAGGTAATTTTCCATAGGAAGCTTTAGACACGGCTAAAGCCTGAACTGCTGAACAGAATTACACCAAATCTGGCAAAAAGGTAGCCCTTGGTTCAGATAGAGCCCTTTTTGTTAAATGGTGTAAATCCGTTAAGTAGTTTTTAAACTATTAATGGAAACATAAATATATATATATCTGGGCAGAGCCTAACCACACATCTCACCGTGAGATCTGATTGGCCGTCAGCACTTAATCCAAGAAGTGTTGGCAGCCATCTTGGGACCAAAATACATGATAGCACCTCATTAAAAAGCATTGCCCTAATGGAAGGTTTTAAGACTTTAGTTACATTATAAATCATTTGTTGATGGTACCATACTCATTTTAGGAATTGTGGTGTGTTCTAAGGTGATTTTACCATGGGAAAAAGCCTTCTGCTGGGACATCATGAATCATGTTTGAGAGAAAACTATTTTCTGATGCTTTTCCCACAGAGGTTTGGAAGGTGATCTATAAGCTAAACTGAGAGCATATTTTCTGTAAATTCACATTATCTTTCTCAGTCATGTGAGAATGACGTCTGACATTCTCAGTAAAACATGTACACCAAACAAGGACAGAGACTGTCAGCTGATTCCTTTGTCTTCTAATGCAGCTTCCCAGAATGTTCTAAAGAACAACTAGAGTGCTAACAGTCCTACTCATGACAAATGTATCGCACACCTGGAGCCATCTTGATTGGAATAAAGTGGTAACTCTTAAAACATTTAATTTAAAAAGGAATAAAATGAGGGGGTTCATTTTGCCATAGAAACTATGATTAGTGCTGCAGAAAGAAAAAGCAGGGCACATTTTTAGTGACTACTCAAATCCAGTTCTTTTGCATTAAAAAATTCTGATATGCAGACTGAAACATGCACTTTCAATACCAGCAGCAGACTTCCCTGGTGAGCAGTAGCTTTACTACATTGATCAAATAGGCACCTAGAGTGCTAACATTCAGAATTTTTTGGCAAATGTGTGACACATCTGAATGCCTTCTGATGGAACCAAAGTTAAAAACTGAAAGTATTTCCTACTGAGGAGACTGCAGTAAATGAAGAAATTAGGAACCTTCATAACAAATAAGTCTCCCAAGATGGCCACCAGAGACAAAAGAGCCCAAATGTAGTAAAAAAATAATCCAGATGTAGCCCACAATAGCTCAACAACAGAATGTTCCAGAGACGTCTTAAGAACAACTAGAGCGCTTACTGTCTTACTTATGGCAAAAGTATGGCACACCTGAAGCAATCTTGATTTGAATAAACTGGTGACACTTAAAACATTTAATTTAAAAAGGAACACAATGAGGAGGTTCATTTTGCCATAGAAATTATGATTAGTGTTGAAAAAAGAAAAATTAGGGCACATTTTTAGTGACTCCTCAAATATTCTTCTATTTCATTAAAATATTCTGACATGCAGACTGAAACATGCACTTTTAATACCAGCAGCAGACTTCCCTGGTGAGCAGTAGCTTAACTACAGTGATATAATGAGCAACTAGAGTGCTAACATTCAGAATTTATGGGAAATGTGTGACATATCTGAATACCTTCTTGATGGAATCAAAGTAAAAAACTGAAAGCATTTCCTACTGAGAAGACCGCAGTAAATGAGGAAATTAGGAAACTTCATAACAAATAAATCTCCCAAGATGGCTACCAGAGACAAAAGAGCCCAAATGTAGCACAAATATCACCCAGATGTAGCACTCATGTAGCCCAATGACCGAAGTGTGCAAAACACTTTTTAATTTTTTGTGTTTTTGCAGTTTTATATAGTGCAGACTTGGTATTGGAGTGCTTTACATGAGCATTGGTTACATCACACAAGAACAAATTCATTTTGGTTTTAGCCATGGGGAGATTAAGTGATTTGACCAGAATCACAGAATGTCGAGCTGAAGCAGAAACTCCAACCTGGTTCCCCTGTTGCAAAGTCTGCAGCTCTGGAAGTAAAACCACATCCTCCCTCATAAGTGCAACATTTATTCAAGTGGTCAACTGGATAAAAAACATAAAGATAACAAATAATTTAAAAGTGCTTTGTCGCTATTTGAAAACTCAGAAACTATGTCCTCATTTTAGTTTTTTAGAGCACTAACCATCATTTTGATGCAAACAAGATCCTCTCATATATGTAATTTCTAAAGGAAATGCTCTAGGTATTACAGTTTTGATTACATCAAGATGACATCAGGCATTCCACATTTTTGTAATAAATATATAATGTTAGCAATCTAGTTGTTCATTAGGATACTGTTGAAAGGCAGAGGCCAGGGGAGGGACTCTGAAAATTGAAGGCAGGTAGGAGGGTGCAGAGGCAACAATTTGACCACACTGGGCAGGCAGGAAGGGCAGTGGCAGCACAACAGACTATGGAGAACAGTGGAAAGGGGGGCAGGGGCAACAAACCAACAATACAGGACTGGCAAGAGAGGCTGTGGCAATATAATAGACCATTGTGGGCAGAAGGAAGAGGCAGTAGCAGTACAACCATACATGCCAACAGACCCGATTCAGCCAGGAAATGTCCAATGTTTTAAAGCCCAAATTGGCTTTATTTGATCTGTCTCCTGTCTACAATCTCCTCTTTTTCAATGTAAGTCAAAGGGGAAAATCAGTATCCCAGTTTTGTTTCAAAATCTCCCACTTACCTAGTTCAAAATGTTAGCAAGTATGGCACATTGGATCGTGGAAGGCAGGAGGAATTGGGGTAGGGACATGGACTCAGATAACAGAGGACAGGAGGGACTTGGAGAGGTGCACCAAATTGATCCTACAGGGAAGGCATCAGGGTTTGCAGCAGCACAATACACCACACAGGGCATGCAGGACGGGAGTGCAGCACAACAATCCATAGAAAGCAATAGGGAGGGGACAGGACCATGCACATGGACAACATAGAACAGAGGGGAAAGAGGCTAGCTTACCACAATGGACAGACAGGGGAGAAAGCTGCAACATAATGGACCATAAAGGGCAGTAGGGACGGATCAGGGGCATTACAATGGAACAGACAAGCCAGGAGGAAGGGAATAGGGGTCTGCACATGAAAATAGAGGGCTGGGGGCAAGGGAGCAGCAAGATGACCATGGAGGTTAGGCAGGATGGGCACTAGAAGCAAGACACACCATGGAGAGCAATAGTGAGACTATAATGGCATACACACAGACCATGGAGGGGGTTAGGGGCAGCTAGCTGATCACACAGGGAAGGTCGGAGGGGCTGTGGCAGCACAGAAGACCATGCATGGCAAGCAGGAGGGTTAGTGGCAGCACAATGGCTATGATGGGCGAGAAGGAGGGTACAGGGGCTTGCACAAAGGACCATGGAGGATAGAAGGGAGGGTCAGGAACTGGGCACAGACATGAGAGTTCAGGGGAAGGGGCCTTACAACAGACCACGTGGGAGAGGCAGGAGGAGCAGTTGCAGCACAACAGATCAGGGAGGGCAGAAGGGTGTGGCAGTAAAATGGACTATGGGGGACAGGAGGAAGGGGATGGGGCATGGAATGTGGACAGGCAGGGTGTAGGTGGCAGGGACAGGATACAGTCATCTGACAATGCTAGGCAGGTGGAGGGGTGTGGCAGCTCAACAGAACACTCAGAGTAGATAGGAGTGGCAGGTCCGTAGAACATGGTGGGCAAAAAGGATGGAGCAGGGGCACGCACACATGCATCGGAGGGCATGGGGAAGGAGAATAGGGGCAGCAAGCTAAGCACAGGGGCTTAGCCGGAGGTCAATGATGGGGCATAGAATTGGGCAATGGAGGGCAGGAAGAGTGGACTGGTACATCATGCTAACCGGAGGGCAGTGGCAGCACATGAGACCATGCATTGCAGGAGCGAGGAGGCTTGTCCATGAATTCAGACAACAGAGGATAGGGAGGAGGTGTATGGGGCAGCAAGATAACTGATCAGAGAAGGCGGGAAGGCCAGTGGCAGAACAACAGCCACCCAGGGCTGTAATAAGGGAGCAGGGACATTGCAGGAGCAGCAAGATTGGGTGGGGGCAGCACAATGCCAGCCCTGCTTCCAACCCCCACCATCCATTGTGATATGCATCTTACTTAACGTTAAATTTGCTGAAAAAAACAAAGATTACAGGGACAGTATAGTTAGACTCTGATTTCACTTATACACAAGCAGTGAAATTCAGTAGTTATAGGTACCTGAGCTAACTATAACTTACGCCCCGCAATGTACTGCTAATGACCTCAGACATTACATCATTCATGACATGGTCAGTTACATCACTCATGACATCACTCATGACATCTCAAATGAGCTGTGAATGGAATGGAACTATAATAGCTAGTACTTTATTTAGGGATAGTGTGTGTATATTAACACCCCTTTTTTTCTTTTCTTTCGTGTAAGAACCATTAGAATATGCAAGGTGCCCAGATTAATATGGACGACAGCCTTTCACTTTAAAGTAATGTGTAGTCCATTGTTTATGTTGATGTTTGCAATCCTAAGGATTTTTATTATGAATACGTCACGTTGACGAACATACAGGTATGGCGGTCACGGGGCAAGATATGCTGAAACTACATTGTGTGCATGTTAACACTTGCTTTCTTTTCATTATTGTATCAATTCCTGAATTTTCACATCGTGACCAGGCCAATATGGCCGTCAGCTTTTTGGATTAAAGTAATATGTTGGCAGCGTTAGGCATTTTTACATTTAAATAAGTATGCTGAAACGCGTGGATCACGTCCTTTGCAGATTAAATACTACCAAACTATAATCTGAGTGTTGATTCCTTCCTTGTAAGATTGAGAGGAGATTAAATACGTATATATATAAAACTAACTGAAAAAACTACAAGTTTCAGGGACATTATAGTTAGAAATTAGCATTTAAAAAACCTCAGAAATCCACTGAAAAAACCACAGGTTTCATGGTCGTCATAGTTAGTTGGACATTTCACTCGTACAAAACTAGAGAAATCCGGCTGTTATAGTTAGTTGTGCTAACTATAACTCGCGCCCCCGCAATGCACTGCTGATGACGTCACATATTACATCACTCATGACATGGTCAGTGACATCACTGATGACATCTCAAATGACATCTCTGATGACAACATTCACGTGATCATCTGATGCACCTCCTCACACCCTCAAATACAGACTACCATGCTCAAGACCATAGACACCCCAATACTAGTACAGCTACAATAATCTGTGCACAATGCATGCAGACCTCTAACCAGCTGCATACTATTGATACGCTCTTCTAAATACCCAGTTAGTACATATGCAGTCTAGGAATCCTTCTGTCTGTCTCATGCACTTCTCCACTCACCCATCCAGCACTATCTACGTACCCTATCACTTCACCAATACATAAGCACTTAAAAAATTCAGCAAACACTTTCTTTGCAACACTGAAATTACTCCAGTTATTAGTCGTATACTTAAGGAATGGCGTAGTCACTAACACAAGTGCAGGTACAATATTTTGTTTACTATGCATGCACACCTCTAACCAGCTATGAAATATTGATGCGCTCTTCTAAATACCAAGTTAGTACCTATGCAGAGTTGGAATCCTCCTGTCGGTCCCATGCATTTCTCCAATCACCCATTCAGCACTATCAACTTATCCTAATGCTCCACCAATACCTAAGCACTTATACATTCACTATACACTCTGTTTGTAATACTGTAATTATTCTAGTTACTAGTCATGAATTTATGGAATAGCCTAGCTACTAACACAAGTACAGCTATAATAAATTGTGCATTATCCAAGCAGACCCAGTTAGTACTCACGCAGTGTAGGAATCGTCCAGTCTGTCCCATGCACTTCTTTAATCACTTATCTACCACTATCTACTTATCATATCACTCCACAAATACGTAAGCACTTATAAATTAAGTGTTCACTCTGTTTGCAGCACTGTCATCATTTCAGTTACTAGTGGTGTTCTTATAAAATGACCTAGGCACCAACACCACATAAAATGTTCTGTGCATAATCCCTACAAATCTCTAAGCAGATACATACTATTGGTCCACTCCATTAAATACTGAAGTTGTACCCATGCAGCATAGGATACCTCCTGTCATGCTCATGCAATTCTTCAATCACCCCTCCAGCACTATGTTCTTATTGTATCAGTCTGCCAATACCTAAGCACTTACAGGGCAGATTTACAAACACCCTGCGCCACCAGTACGTCACTTTTTGTAACGCAGTGATGGCGCCAGGCACTCCTTCATATTTACAAGGAGATTTTCCTCTCCTTGTAAATACGACATCTTCATACACAGAACTTTGTGTTGAAGGGGTGTTCCATAGGTGTTGCTGTGAGTATTCCCACGCAACACCCATAGAACAAGACACATCTCCAGATTTATGAGAAATCGTAAATCTGGAGATGTGTGTGAATGCTGCGCCATCCTAGAGTTGGTGTAGCAAGGCACAACCTAGAGAATTGTTTTAATTTCTCCTAATTTTTTCCTCTTTCAATGGATGCTGCATTCCACAGCATACATTGAAAGAGGAAAATGCCTTTACTGATTGTTTTTGTGCAGGAAGGTGTCCCTTCCTGCACAAAAACAATCTCTCTGCACGACACAGACATCCTTGCACCATGGTGCAAGGGTGCCTGTGTCACTGCATGGATGCAGTTTGAGCAGCAGTGCAGAGGGAAGCACAGAGTTGCAACATATTCATGTACATATTATTTATTTATTTCAATTTGTATAGCGCGTTATCACCCAGGGGTCTCTAAGCGCTTGTACCAGACAAAACAGACAACTCCATAGAACCGGCAACTCCGCTAAAACTCTCCCCAAGCCTCTCGGAACAGTATTGTTTTTAGCATCTGTCGAAATGGCAGCAACTTAGATTCCTTCCGTAGATCTGATGGAAGTTTATTCCATGCTGCCGGAAGTAGAGTGGAGAATGCTCGACCGCCCTGGGTCGATAAGCGATACCGAGGGGTTGTCAGGAGCGTGGCCTCAGACGACCTCAATGCCCTACCTGGGATGTAACTCGATAGTCTGCTTTTAATGTAGTTCGGTGCATTGCCGTAAATGGCCTTATGGGAAATACAAAGGCCTTTGAACAATGCCCTCTGCCTAACAGGAAGCCAATGCAGCTGGCGCAGAAGAGGAGATGCATGCGCCCTCCTAGCTTTCCTATAGATCAGTCTTACTGCATCGTTAATCACTGTTTGAAGCCGTGAAAGTTGTTGCCGGGGTAAGCCCAGATACAACGCGTTGCCATAATCCAGTCGCCCCAGAATAATGGCTGTCACTGCGCTCCTTAAAGTAGAAAAGGACAGTAGATTGGAGATTTTACGCAGTTGCCTGAGTAAGCCTATGCATGTACCCACCATAGTAGACACCTGCTTTCTCATGGACAAATTTCCATCAATGAGGATGCCCAGGCTTTTTACCACGGTTGCTGGAACTGGCGTCCTGCCCAACTCCCCGGGCCAAAATCCATTGTGCCAGGGGCTGCCAGCGGTGGTAATTGGCAGCACCTCTGTTTTATCAGGATTGATCTTCAGGGAGTTGGCAGTCATCCAGTTTACCGTGTATCTCAGAATGTTAGGCAGGCGTGCTTGAGCTCCAGGAGTATCCTCTATTTGAATAATGATCTGTGCGTCGTCAGCATAGTTATATATCTGACACTCCATCTTGTTAAGTGCTGAAATCAGAGGCTGGAGGTAGATATTAAAAAGGAGTGGAGAGAGCGCCGACCCTTGCGGCACTCCACAGGAGATGGCCGCTGATGCTGATACTAGGTCTGAAAGCTGTACTTTCTGCGATCTATCCTGCAGGAAAGAAGTAAGCCAGCCTAGTGCGGTTCCCCCTATGCCTAGATCTCTCACACGTGACAGCAGTTGACTATGACACACGGTGTCAAATGCCGCGGAGAGATCTAGCAGCACCAGGGCACCGGGGATCTTTTTGTCAGCTCTACATCTCAGCTCATCCAAGATGGAAACCATCACCAGCTCCGTGCTGTGGTGTACCCTAAAACCAGCTTGATTTCGTTCCAACAGATCATTAGTCTCCAGGTGCCTAGAGAGGTGGGTCAATACATGCTGTTCTAGTACCTTTGCCAGAAACGGCAGCTGAGAGATGGGCCTAAAGTTCTTTAAAATATTAACATCCGCTCCGGGCTTTTTAAGCAGTGGAATCAGCCGCGCCTCTTTGAGCATTGTCGGAACCCGACCCGTTTCTAGTGACTTATTCAGGAGGTTTAATACATCTTCCTCCAGCCCTGGCAAGGCCTGCTTGAACACGCTAGGGGGACAGGGGTCTACCTTAGAGCCTGACTTCACCTTCCCCACTAAATTAACTAGCATCTCCCTATCAACTAAGGGTATACTGTTGTACATATGTCACATTCCTGTGGATGTATGACGTTAAAACGCATACTTTTACATCGCATACCATTACAACGCGATTTTTACATAGCAGATGCTATTACAACCCATGCCATTACAACGTAAGTATAAGTAAGTATACCTTTTTTTAAAAATTGTAATTAATAAATATTTAATTAATTTAATTTAATTAATTTAATTTAATTAATTTAATTTATTTAAAGTAGTTTTTTAAAAAACTGAACCCTTAAAATACCCCTGTACCCCTATACCCAAAACCTATCCCTAATCCCTAAAAACTACCCCTGTACCCCATAACCCAAACCTAGCCCTGAACCCTAAAAATACCCCTGTACCGCATAACCCAAACCTAGCCCTGAACCCTAAAAATACCCCTGTACCCCAAAACCCAAATCTAGCCCTGAACCCTAAAAATACCCCTGTACCCCAAAACCCAACCCTAGCCCTGAACCCTAAAAATACCCCTGTACCCCATATCGCAAACCTAACCCTGAACCCTAAAAATACCCCTGTACCCCATAACCCAAACCTAGCCCTGAACCCTAAAAATACCCCTGTACCCCATATCCCAAACCTAGCCCTGAACCCTAAAAATACCCCTGTACCCCATAACCCAAACCTAGCCCTGAACCCTAAAAATACCCCTGTACCCCATAACCCAAACCTAGCCCTGAACCCTAAAAATACCCCTGTACCCCATAACCCAAACCTAGCCCTGAACCCTAAAAATACCCCTGTACCCCAAAACCCAAAATAAATAAATTTATTAAAAAAGATAAACTTACCTATACTTACATTATAATGGCATGCGTTGTAATAGCATCTGCTATGTAATGTCATGTGTTGTAAAGGCATGCGTTGTAAAGGATCCTGCGTTGTAGTGGTTGCGTTGTAAAAGTAGTCCATTGTAACAGTTGCGTTGTAACTGTTGTTTCCCCATCCCTTTGTTTCGGAAGTACCACAGTGCAGTGCAGCTAAATAGCTTTGCAGTGTCACGCTGCAATACTATCTCATAAATCTTCACCTATAAATTCACCATACACTACTAATGCAAACTTTCCGTCAATCATGCTGTATACTAAGGGTGGGCTTAGGGCTTCGCTCCGTCCACGGAGTGTGCATAGTGTTGCCGACTTCGCGATCGCAAAGTAGGCGAAGTAAGCAACACTACGCACACGCCATGGCATACCGGAGGGAAGTAGCCTGCCACCCACCTCCCTTCCGCCCTCTTCTAAATGCCCTGGCAACGATTTAAAACAATGCAGCGTCCCGGGGCTCCCTCTTCCTAGTTTCTCGCCACGTCTTCCTGACAAATGTGCATGCGCGGGTGGCCCGCATGTGCATTTGTCAGGAAGACGTGGCGAGAAACTTAAAAAATTAACAAGAGAAAGGATGATAAAAACATTAAACTTTACATATCATTCCAAAAACAACAACCACAAAAAATTAACAACGATGGTTGCGTTGTGCAATACAAACTGCATCCATCGACTCCCCACCGAAGCATATAAGTTTCTTACACTTCATGAAGTGTTGCTCGAGAAAGGCTGATTCTGACCTAATGTCCATTGCAGGTGTTCCTGAGGATGCTCCAGACGTACTTGCCACAGCAGGTGAGGGGTTCAAAGCAGCTCGCCTCATTTCCTCCCAAGCAAGATTGAGAGGATGTGATGTCCGGAGATACTTGTACATAGAAGCAGTACCACAAGAGTAATTTTTTTCACTGCCTCTTGACAGGACTCAGTCACAAATTTTGCATGTCACCTTTCTCGCAGTTCCTTACTTCTCTCCAGGTGGAAAAGTGAAGAATTTCCACACTACAGAGTCCGGCCTCTGTGGACGTGGTGCCTCCTGCAAGAATTCTTCTTCAGAAGATACTTCCTCCTGCTGCTATCCAGATGCCATTTTGTTTGATATTTTTGAAAAACACAGAAAAAAAAAAAGCAAAAAGGGTTCTTGTAGGAAAAGAGATGTCTCTCTAAAGCTGCTCCAACAAGAATTATTAAAATGGGTGGGGTCCTTTAATAGTTCCAGTGGGAAATGTTATGAACCAATGAAATCTTTAATTTGAGGTCACCTGGGATCCACGCACTCTGCGCTCACGAAGCACACACCCAACGCGACTTCGCGAAAATTTATTTAAAAATAGTATAAGTTTATTATAAGTACAAATATATTATTTTCATGAAATCTTAGATAATCTCTTGCCCTAATATGTATATTAAATACACAAACATATAATTTTAGAACATAAAAAAATTTGCGGGCGTCACGCACCCAACGCGCCCCAGCACATATATGTCACGCGGGACTCACCACTGTGCAAGCGCCGCGTACCGTAATGCGCATGTGTCACAAATGCGCAGGAGCAGGAGTCATGGACTGGTCGCATACCAATCGCGCACATCACGTAATATTAAATGTATATGATGTATATGATGTAACTGAAAAACACACAGTCATCACACACCGTGCGCGGATCCTTCATGACTTTTTTAAAATGGCAGTTAGAATCCGCTCACCCACCGTGATGTGTACGCTTTGAGTGCGCGACTCCAGAAAAAAATTGGAAAAAAAAGAAAATACAAATGTATTAAAATAAAACAATTTTCAGAAAAATATATAATGTTATTTAATGAATAAAATATGTACTGTCCATTGACTTTGTTACGCATCTCGCGTGTGAGTTCACACTCTGCACACGCATCCCGTGGGCCTCCTATTACTTACCTCAGGTCAGGATAGTGTAGGCCCAGCGATCCTACAGCCTCTGGACAGCTCCATTCCTTCTATCAATTTCCTTATACCATTTACTTAGTATATGGTTTGTCGTGCCCTAGGGCACCATTGTAATTTGTGCAACTTAACATATTTTTCTTAAGAGTCTTGTCATGTGCTTAGCCCTCTGATCTCATAAAGAGTTCAGAGGTGTATGTTAGTTAACCCTTTAAGTGCTGCCGTCGGCCAACGGTCGTCGTGAGCACTACCTTGCCAGTGCTGCGCACGACCGTGTGCCGACGGGGCCGCACCCGTTATTCGAACGTTCAGCACTGGGCACTGAACGTTTGATGCTCCTAAAGTGGTAATAAATATCTTGTTTATTTTCATAACTACCTGTGTGGTGTCCTTTCATTTGGTATTCATGTGGTAAAACAGCTGGCTTCACATGCCAAAAGAGTTTAGCCTAAGACTGCTTTGTCCATGCTACCATTAGGATAGCTGGTCTATAAGGTTGACTTACAACCAATCACCATAAGGGTTGTTTGTACTGATACAAGGTGATCACTAGAATTAGTGAGCATCATATATCAGGCCAACTTCTCACACTCCTCGAACAGCACAACAGCACAAAGGTCAGTTTCCCCTTCTTCATGGGCAACAGGCATGAAAAGCACACCACCTTTGCTTTCCTTGATTTTAATCATTCATTAGTATGCACGCCCCCAGTGTGCGTGTTCCATTGCCTTCTGGGACATTGAGTCTCATGGTGCGATACAGTCTTTACTTTGGTAAGCTCATCAAACTTGCGTGCATTTAAGATTAGGCGTGCATACTAATAAATGATTAAAAACAAGGAAAGCAAAGGTGGTGCGCTTTTCATTTAGTTGCCTGTTGCCCATGAAGAAGGGATTGGTATCCTGAAACGCGTCGGCATGAAATAAAATTAAAATGAACTAAGGAAGCAGGCTGCAATTCACTACAGGCTATGTCGAGTGACTTCCTAATGCGCAGGCACATTGTTTTCAATATTTTTTCACGGCAGCCAGCCGTGGGGAGGAGCACCATCGCAGACTGGGAAGAAAGGAAACCAGCCTGCGAGTCTGCAGTTAGGAACCTTCCAAACTGAAACAGAACAGCGCCATGACAACTTGAGCCTGCTACCTAAGCTTCACTACCCACTAAGGTGAACAATGTTTAATCTTAAATGCACGCAAGCTTGACGAGCTTACCAAAGTAAAGACTGTATCGCACTGTTAGATCTGGGGGTCTCTAATTGGCAGAGGTAAGTACCTTAGACCAAGTAGGGACCCTTGCTTCTAGTCAGGGTGAAGGAATACACACAGTAGATTGCCCCTGCTTCCCCTCTAGGTAGCTTGGCTCGAGCAGGCAGGCTTATCCCCAAGGCAATGTGTATAATAAATGCACTTAACACAAACAATGATCCCCAATCCACCACAAACTGAGAAGGTAAGTATATTTATAGAAATAAAGCTTTATCTATTTGCAGCAATTAAAAATCAACAATACACAATGGTTGCTTCTTTGAAGAAAGGTTGCACTTAATCTTGGTGGTTGCACTTGTAATTAGGAAGTTCTCATATAAAAAGAATAGTCTCAAGTCTCTTTAAATCAGTGTCTAAAAATAATATCACTAGTCTATTTCAATTTAACTCTTAAAGTGCTTTGTTACCGTAATGCCAGCGTGTTGGTGATTTCAAAGGTCAACTGATAAGCCCTAGCAACGCTAGAGCGTCTCACCGATGTCTTCAGTGCCTTCGCGCCAAGCAGAGCAGGCTTTCTTTCCGCCCAGGCCGGTCCCAGTAGCCCTCCGCCCGCTCTCAGATCCTCGAGGAGCGGCAGGGAGCTAGCTCGGCGCTCCTGCGCAGGGACTACAGGCCAGGGGCAGAGAGCACACACGTCGCTCCCTCGGCGGGGTCGGGTCAGTCTTCCCCCGGCTTCGGAGCTTCCAACACGGCTCTCGGCAGCTTCCGCAGAGGTCCTGGGCACGGGGACCAATCGTTGCGCGGCTCGGTAGACGAGCCTCCATGAGCACCCGGGAGTCAGCCAATGACAGCGCGGCTCCCGGGACCAACCCCTGGATGATGCTGAGCCGGCAGCCAATCAGTGCGCGGCCTCGGCGATGACGCGGCGGCGCTGGGCCAATCCCAGCGCGGCGTTACTGGAGGGGCTCATCTCGTTGGGCCAATGGGAGCGCAGCGGCTTCGATCTTTGCTACCGCAGCTCCTGGTCACGAACTGCAACTTTGGAGGGTGTTTCTGGCCCCGGGGATTTGGCGGCAAGAGATTTTCGGGGCCACAGGTCGCGGTTAGACCGTTTCTAACCAGCAGATCGACAGGGGGATTCTAGACGCAGGGAAACACCACGGGCCTCTTCTTCCCCCTGAATCTGTGCCGATGAGCACAGCGATCGTTCCTCATGGCTGGCAATTAGAAACACGCGTTGGGGCAGAACACCACACGATCTCCTCAGCAGTTTTGGCAAAGCTTAGGAACCTTTTAACCCTGGGTTCCAAACAGGAGGCCAGCTCTTCTCAGGCCCTTGGAGATTCAGTTTAGGAGACACAGCACACAATAAAGTCTCTGGAGATCAAGTAAGCAGGGTCACAGCACACAGCAAAGTCCCTCTTCTCCTCGGCTTCAGTTGGTCAGCAGAGCAGGTCAGCCCTTAGAGCACACAGCAAGGCAATCTTCCTTCAGTTCTTCAGCAGTCCGTCTTCCAGCAGAGGTTCCTCTTGATTGTAGAATCTGATTTTCTGTTGTCAGGGGTCCTTCTCTTATATCCCTAAAAGTCTTTGAAGTTCTTTGAAGCCTTTGTGCAAGTGGGCCCTGAGCCCGGTCTAAACCAGTTCTGGGTGTTGCTGGGGCACTGGGGCTTTCCTGGCTTCCTTCTTTCTTTCAGTATCAGGGACAGAGGTGACAGTCGCCCAGCGGGAGGTGGAGCCAGCATTGTGGTCAGGCAGGCACAGCCCTAGTCACTCCCAGGTGCTATCTCCTCCCACTTCCTTGGCAGCAGATGCAGCCTTTCATCCACGGGCTGATTCAGACAACCTCCTGGGGGCTCTGCAGCCACTGTCACCCTCAAACCAGACAGTCAATCCACAAACAGTCCCAGGCACACAGAAAGGTTAAACAAGAGAACAGACACTTTCTAAAAGTACTATTCTCAAACACAGAATGTAAAAATAACCTTTTCTAAAAGATGTGTTATTGAATTCTGATTTGGGAACAAAAGGATTGGGGAAAGGGGTTTTAAGCACAATTGCACCTATCCTGAGTACTGCCTTGTTTGTTCTTTTTTATGGTGCCACGGATCGGAGATTCTATTCCCCTAAATCTTCTAGAACAATAGTTTGTTCCAACATTCAATTTTTGACAATACTGATCCAGCACACAAAACTATTATTTGTAAACGTGTACAGTGATGATCAGGGTTCATAAATCACAATAGAGAAACATTCAGTAGCAGAATCTGGGATGTTTTTAGAAGTTCAATCTTTATTTGGTTCTTCACAAATGTAGCCAACGCGTTTCGTCCTCCACGGACTTCTTCAGGGCAAATAGAGTGAACTCTTCTTAAGAATAAGTATATACGTATTCTTCAATCCAGTCAAAAGACAATTTTTTAAGTATCTTCTCTTTTTAAGTGAAAGACACTGCAATTTCACAATCAGGGTCCCTCGGGTCAGATAGCCCAGTGTGGCAGAAAATTTGAAAAAGTGGTTTAAGCCAGCTCCATTGTGTGGCGTCTTCCGTTGTAGCGTTGGAGTGATGTCACTGACCATGTCATGAGTGATGTAATATGTGACGTCATCAGCAGTGCATTGCAGGCGCGCAAGTTATAGTGAGTCCAACCAACTATAACATGGGAATTTCAATGGTTTTATGTCAGTACAATTTCCAGCTAACTATAACTGGTGTCAAACCTATGGTTTTTTCAGTGAATTTAATAGGTTTTTTAAATGCAGATTCCTAACTATAACTGGTGTGAAACCTATGGTTTTTTCAGTGAATATATATATATATATATTTAACAAATATATATATTTGTTAAATTTTTATATAATGTTAAAATGATTAAATAACTTGAACATAATAGTTTGTTATTTGTTTTAAAGTAAATATATATATTAATAAAGGTGTGTAACTTTTTTATTAAGTTTAATTGTTATATTTCTTAAAATGTGTAGTCAATCATGTTATTTTAATTGATGTTATTATGTAATATTTATGATTGTATTATATATATATATATATATATATATATATATATATATATATATATATATATATATATATATATATATATATATATATGCACAGAAACAGACTCCCCGATTCTGGAGCCCCCGACCCTTCAAGGCGGCCTCACGGGTAAATGGACTCGGAGAAACCCATCAGAATAACACCATCCAGTGTAGCAAAGGTGAGGCCCAATACTGGAAAACAAGGCTTTTATTCATGCATATAGCAGCGCAGCATACTTCTATGAGCTAACGTTTCGGCCACTGCCTTGTTCACAGCTGGAAGTCATACCATCTGATTAGCAAAGTGCGTTTATGCGCGCATTTAAAATAACAGTCACCTGACTTTGCATGTAAAATACAAGTCCCATAACGCATTGCAAATTCGTGTTACAAATAATTTTGAAAGTTCTCATTATTTCTTTCACCATTGTTGTGAATTCAATGTTCTTACTTGGCAATGACGTTATTTAGTGTGGGGTTTTTTCATCAAAGCTGTCAGGCGAGTAGGCAATCTCTTTTTGTTGTTTTCGATTTCCATTGTGCTTAAAATCAAACCCCATAGTTATATATATATATATTCACTGAAAAAAACCATAGGTTTCACACCAGTTATAGTTAGGAATTAGCATTTAAAAAACCTATTAAATTCACAGAAAAAAACATAGGTTTCACACCAGTTATAGTTATCTGGAAATTTTACTGACATAAAACCATTGAAATTCCCACGTTATAGTTAGTTGGACTCACTATAACTTGCGCGTGTAATGCACTGCTGATGACGTCACATATTACATCACTCATGACCTATGGTTTTTTCAGTGAATTTCATAGGTTTTTTAAATGCTAATTCCTAACTATATATAAGACCCCAAACCT
The DNA here is from genome assembly GCF_964263255.1 of Lissotriton vulgaris. Classification (NCBI taxonomy): domain Eukaryota; kingdom Metazoa; phylum Chordata; class Amphibia; order Caudata; family Salamandridae; genus Lissotriton; species Lissotriton vulgaris. The sequence goes on from NC_141691.1 coordinate 1,582,218,911, forward strand.
ATGTTTTTTTCTTTGAATTTCAAAATTTGGTTAATAGCAAATTTCTATAGCTATGAAATGTAATATTTTTGAAAATGATTGAATCCTATATTTTATTTGTATTTTAAACAATTTTTTTAAAAAAAATTTTTTATTTTTGACCCTTGAGCGCTCCCGGGGCGCGCCGCAGTGAGCGCCCCGGAGAGCGTAGTCGTTTGAAGCGCCCCGGTGCGCGAACCGGGAAGCGTCCCGTTAGCACCAATGTCGCGAACGAAAACATGATCGTGACGTATCGCGTAGCCGCGTCCGCGTGATACGCACGGCGTAAGCGCATCCGGAAGCCCTCGAGCGAATACGCTCGTGCAACGTAAACATCCGACGCGCTTACGAGACGCGACCCGGGGCGCGCCCCCGGGCGCGCCGCGTAAGCGCGTCGGTCATGTGACCTGAAAATAACACTTTTAATTGGTGCAGAACAGTTTTAGTTTCATAATGATGAAATCCCTGGTCTTGTGACCTGAAAATAACACTTCTCATTGGTTCAGGCCTTTTCTTTTTTCCAAATGATGAAAGACCCCACCTTTTTTCCTTATTCTGACTTTGTCCTTTGACTGAGGAAGACCTGATTGTACCTCTCTGTACCTTTTTGATCTATATAATGGCTTCAGTAGCAGCAGCAGCTGGTGCATCTGCACCACCACCACCACCACAACCACCAAGAGGACCACCTCAAGATTACATTGGTGGTCAACAAGAGGAGGAAGAGGAGGAGGAGGAGGAGGAGGGGAGGAGAAGATGGCTTGAAGAACTCAATACCCCATACCAGCCAAGACTACACATTATATGGGAGTTTTTTTCGATCCCAGAAGGGAAGAAAAAAGTAAATGCAGCCAAGGTGACTTGCCTAATCTGTGGCATGGAACTTTCTAGGGGGAACCCGAATAAAAAATATTCATTCGGAAACAACACAATGATTAGACACATGCAGCGCAAGCATCCAATAAACTATTCTGCTGCAGAGATGAGGGAACTGGCCAGAAACCCTCCCCAAACTACAAGCACCACCTCAAAAAGAAAGCAACGCACTCCGTCGGGACAAGAGGCAGGAGAGACGATGCCTTGCATTCAGCCACGGTTTGCGGATTTCCGTATGACCTGTAAATATTGTGGGAAGACCATCTCCTACGGAGAACAGAGCGAAAAGCTCATCGTCCTTGCTGGGGACAACCACAAATGCCCCAATAAACCCTAATTTTTTCTTTTTTGTTTTTTTTTTGCTCCAGTTGAGCCATTTTCAATTCCCTGTTTTTTCGTTTCTCCCCATGAAAAATACAAAAAAAATATAAAACTGTTCGGAAAACCCCAAAAAAGTTAAAAATGTTAAAAAAAACAATAAAAAAAATATAAAACAACAAAAAGAAGAAAAATAACAGTTCTTTTTAGAACTACCTCCAATTTATAAAAAAAGGCTACATTTTTAAAAACTCTGTCATTCTTTTTTCCCCATGGTCCGCTCCCCGATCTGCTCCCCGGTGCGCGTACCGGGCGCTCACCCCCCCCTCCCCCCGCGCAAATCAAAAAAAAATTTGTTTTTGCCCCGCTGGGCCCTTTTATGGCCCCCACATCAAACCTAGGGGGTCAGGGGGGTCTATCCCTGCCCCCTTATGGTCATTTCCCCCCTTTTTTTCTACCTCTTGTGTCTCGATTCTACCGAGACACAAGATGGCGGCCGCTCCGGACTGTTTCAAATGTTTACAGACACCCGAGAGCCAATCAGCTTTCCGTGCGCACCTCGTGTGGCGCGCCCGGAGCGCTCCCCGGTGCGCGTACCGGGGCGCTGCCATAGATATATATATTTTTTTGAACCTAAATTACTCAAAATCCACTGGAGCACATATCTTGAGACATAGCAAAGGCACATCGGGCTACCAGTCCCTACAATTTTGCCAAGTTTGGTAGTAATCCATTCAGCCATTCGGGCTAAAAGTGAGTTTGACCGCCCTATGGAAATTAACATGGGGAAAACACATTTTGGGACCCCCCTTTTATCTCGGCCCCCGCTTGACGAATCCCCCCGAAACTTTCAAGGAAGGGCCGGAGCTTCGCGAGGCAAATTTGAGGAAGTTTTCAGGCAGATTCGTCAACCGGCGCCAAAGTTATTCCAAATAGAATTTTGAGATTGTGCATTGAAAAAAATCCTAACTATAACTACCTACTGGCGACCGCCAGTAGGTTATACATATATTATATTACCTACTGGCGGTCGCCAGTGATAGTTATAGTTAGGATTTTTTTCAATGTTAAATCTCAACATTCTATTTGGAATAACTTTGGCTTCGGTTGACGAATCTGCCTGAAAATTTCCTCAAAATGGCCTCGAAAGTTTGGGGGAGATTCGTCAAGCGGGGGCCGAGATAAAAGGGGGGTCCCAAAACGCGTTTTCTCCATGTTAATTTCCATAGGGCGGTCGATTTCACTTTTAGCACGAACGGCTGAATGGATTTACACCAAACTTGGCAAAATTGTAGGGACTGGTAGCCCGATGTGCCTTTGCTATGTCTCAAGATATGTGCTCCAGTGGATTTTGAGTAATTTAGGTTCAAAAAAATATATATATCTATAGGCGCGCCCCGGTATGCGCACCGGGGAGCGCACCAGGCGCGACATGCGACTTGCGCGCAGAAAGCTGATTGGCTCTTGGGTGTCTGTAAACATTCTAAACAGTCTGGAGCGGCCGCCATCTTGTGTCTCGGTAAAATCGAGATACAAGAGGTGGCAAAAACAAAGGGGGGAATTGACCATAAGGGGGCAGGGTAGACCCCCTCCTAACCCCCTAGGTTTAATGTGGGGGCTAAAATAGGGTCCCGTGGGGCATTTTAAAAAAATATTTTTTTTTGATTTGCGCGGGGGGAGCGCCCGGTACGCGCTCCGGGAAGCTCACCGGGGAGCGAAGCACGGGGAAAATCCAGGACCATATTTATGAAGGCCTTGCGCTGCCAGTTTTGCGCCGCCTGTGCCTCACTTTTTGTGACGCACCAGCGGTGTAAAAAAAGCGCCTTCTTACGCTATATTTAAAAAGTGACGCATCTACCTAGATGCGTCACTTTTTAAATATAGCGCAACGAGGTGCATTTTTTTACACCGCTGGTGCGATGCGTCACTTTTCTGTGCGCACTCCTTACGACATTCCAGATGTGTCATATTTAATGTATGACGAATCATGTTGCAAGGAGTTACAGATACGTCAGTATTTCTGACATATCTGTAAACATAAAAGTGACGCATCTACCTAGATGCGTCACTTTTTAAATAAAGCGCGAGGCGCATTTTTTTACACCGCTGGTGCGACGCGTCACTTTTCTGTGCGCACTCCTTACGACATTCCAGATGTGTCATATTAAATGTATGACGAATCATGCCGCAAGGAGTTACAGATACGTCAGTATTTCTGACATATCTGTAAACAGAAAAGTGACGCATTGCTGGAGTGCGTCACAAAAGTGACGCAACTCCAGTAATGCATCCTTTCACATGGGGAAAGCACCATCGCACCAGCGGTGTAAAAAAATGCGCCTCGTTGCGCTTTATTTAAAAAGTGACGCATCTAGGTAGATGGGTCACTTTTTAAAACCCTGCGCCACATTATACCTGCGTCAGGTATAATGTATGCAGAGGGGGCGTTCCCCTCGCAAAAAGCTTCGTAATAGCGACGCAGTGAAATCTATGAGATTTCACTGCGTCACTTTTAGGATGCTGTTGCGTCAAAATCTTGCACCTGCCTCACAGCAGGTGTAAGACTGACGCAAGACCTTTCACATGGGGCTTTCCCCATGTGAAAGGACACATTACTGGAGTTGCGTCACTTTTGTGACGCACTCTAGTAATGTGTCAATTTTGTGTTTACAGATACGTCAGAAATACTGACGTATCTGTAACTCATTGCGAATTGATTAGTCATAAATTAATTATGACATATCTGGAATGTCATAAGGAGTGCGCCCAGAAAAGTGACGCATCGCTGTTTTCACGTAGTGATGCGTCACTTTTCAGAAATGAGGCATCCAGTTTATTCACTGTGTCACCTCTACGACCCTTTCTTGCGTCAATACGTCCCTTTTGCATACATTACACCTGATGTAGGAATAATGTGGCACAGGGGTTTACAAAGTGACGTATTTACCTAGAAACGCCACTTTGTAAATATGAATAAATAAGGTACATTTTTTATTGGACTGTTGTGTCACAAAAAGTGATGCTTTGGTGACGTTAAAGTGACGCATGGCTTCATAAATGAGGCCTTCTACCTTCAACTCCAGCAATGCATCTTTTCTTATCTTTCAACACTCCTGTTCTTTTTCAACATTTTCATTGAATATCAACATTCCCCATATTCACTCTTCTTCTCATAACTTTCTTTCCTAACACTCACCTTTTTTCAGTCCTCCTACTTCACTTTCTTTCACCTCTCATACCTTTCTGTTCTTTCTTACTCATTCTTCTTTCAATTATCAATGCACTCTATTTCACTTACTCTTTTTCATTTTTTTTAAGAATATAGCTCTTTGATGAGAATTGGAGGTAGTTCTGAAAAGAACTTTTGGTTTTCTTCTTTTTTCAAAACAGGAACAAAAACAGGGAATGGAAACTGCTCAACAGGAGCAAAAAAAACAAAAAAAAATTAGGGGTGGGAAGGGCAGCGATGGTTCTCCAATGCTCGAACCATGAGCTGGACACTTTGCTCCCCATAGGTGAGGAGTTGATTGCAGTATCTGCATCTGAGGACACCATGGGTAAATGCAGGTTGAATGTTTGGCACCTGCTCCTGTGATTGCCCCCTCCCAGAAGAAGTTGCTCCTCCGGTGGATGTAGAGGCCCCATCACTGGGAACCTCTTGTGCCAGAGCCCTGACACTTTCCCGGGCAAAATTCTGGGGGTGCTTCCTCTCCACATGCCGGATCATTGTGAAGTTCCCAAAAGAGTACTTTTTTAAGGGGTTACCCCGCCACAGCTCTTCTTTGCAGATCCTGCACTCCACTTTTGGAGCATTCACCTTTTTTTGGCCAGGTGGGATTTTAAATAATCTCCAAATGAAATGTTCCTTAACTTTTCGTTGAGGAGGCTGTTCATTGATGAATTCTGGTTCATCCTCACTGCTGGATTGTCTGGCAGCCATTGAAAAACCAAGAAATATCCTGGAGCAAAAAGGCAGGTCTTTCAGTCACAAAAGTGAAAGAAGAAGTGAAGTAAATGGGTGGGGATTTCATTCTTTGTAAAAAAAACTGTTAGCAACCAATGAAAAGTGTTATTTTAAGGTCACATGACCCGACGCGCTTACGCTGCGCGCTCCAGAGCGCTTCTGGGTGCGTTTACGCGGCACAAACGTAGGCGCTTCTGGGGCGCAAACGTGGCGCGAACGTAGGCGCTTCCGGGTGCGTTTACGCGGCGCGAACGTAGGCGCTTCCGAGGGCGTTTACGTTGCGCGCCGAAGTGACGTCATCAAACTTATACGGAAATGCATAATTATTTTCCTTATTAAAAAAAACTGATTTTATTTGTATGATACGAAATGTTTTGCATTATTATTAACTTTTCATTCATATTTTTTTTCACGAACGACGTGGCGCTCTGGGTGCGCTTTCAGGTGAGCTCACCGGTTAGCTGACCGGAAAGCTTACCGGAGAGCTTACCGGTGCACGCACCTAGAGCGCAAAAGAAAAAAATTAAATTAAAAAAAACTATGAAATTCACTGAAAAAACCATAGGTTTCACACCAGTTATAGTTAGGAATTAGCATTTAAAAAACCTATTAAATTCACTGAAAAAACCATAGGTTTCACACCAGTTATAGTTAGCTGGAAATTTTACTGACATAAAACCAATGAAATTCCCACGTTATAGTTAGTTGGACTCACTATAACTTGCGCGTGTAATGCACTGCTGATGACGTCACATATTACATCACTCATGACATGGTTAGTGACATCACTCATGACATCACTGATGACACCATCTTTGTGACAGAGTGACAGACCTCCTTTCAGTGTAATGTAACCCTTAAAACACATATTCGAAAATAGAAACTAAAATTTTCAAAAAAATGGAGATACCCATACCAGTTACAACAACCAATTCAGTAATTCAACCAACTATATACACATCCACTCATTCACCAACAGATCTATATAGTCACTCATACATATACTCACTCATCATATGTAGTGATACACCTATACATCCTGTTACACAGCGACAGTCATCCAAAAGTTAAACTATTTAATGTACTTAGTCATAAAGACAGTATTGAGACAGTCATTCACTCACTAACACACACATATACAAACTCATCCACCCATACAGTCCTGCACATATGCTGTCTTCAAAACACATACAAACAGTGAGTCAGTCATTGATGCATCTATATGCTAAGTAATACCCCCACTAAACCATACAGAGACTCATACTGATACTAAAAAAACATCTAATAACCCATATACACACACATGTAGCTACTCACCAACCCATGCAGCAAATTATACAGAAAGTGAAATACTGATACATATATTTAAATATTTAAACATTACTCGCTAATATATGCATTCACTAAGATACACTTAATAAGCCAGTTAACCAATCAATTTTTTTTTCAAAAAACATTCATTAAAACACTTATTTAAACATTTATTCTTCCATCGACCTTTACATATACATATATAAAACATATTTATTTTTCAGAAAGACACACATTCACTGGATGGGGTCATCAGTGATGTCATGAGTGATGTCACTGACCATGTCATGAGTGATGTAATATGTGACGTCATCAGCAGTGCATTACACGCGCAAGTTACAGTGAGTCCAACTAACTATAACGTGGGAATTTCATTGGTTTTATGTCAGTAAAATTTCCAGCTAACTATAACTGGTGTGAAACCTATCGTTTTTTCAGTGAATATATATATATATATATATATATATATATATATATATATATATATATATATATATATATATATACACATATATATATATATATATATACATATATATATATATATATATATATATATATATATATATATATATATATCAAGAAAACTCCCAACAGCTACCTCCAATCCCACGAGATCGGCGAAACAGGACACGGACCACAATTGAGGGTAACAATTCTTTACTGCAAAGAAAGGTCAGGTGATAAAACCAGCAATGATGCGTTTCGGGGCCAATGGCCCTTGTTCACATGCAGAGAGTAGCAGAATGTAATTATTTTTATAATGCCATACACCCCGCCTACAACCCGCCTCCAGCTTAGTCATGTGACATACTAGACATGGTAAAAAGACTGTTTGTTGTCGAGGCTGAATACAAATACATGTCCATTTTGTTTTATAAATACTATAAAAACACTGGAAACATGTTAAATTCTAAATTGCATAAATGCAATGACAAAGCGATCAATACTTTGAATTCTCAAGGCATAAGAATAAGTATATAAATATACCCAAATTTTTCAAATTTACAATAACTCACTGGATAAATCCATTATGCCGAGCAAGCCGCAACTTGTACAACAGAAATGATTATAACATACCACGTCAATTGTTTCCCTTAGAAACAATCAAAAATTTTCGCTGTAGGCTATAAAGTGCAAAAAAAGTGCTAATAAATATATATAAAAAAAGTGGCTAAATATCTCGGCATAATGTGCAAAGAAGCTTTCAATACAGTGCAAACTCATCTATAAAAGTGCTGAAATATATAATAAATAATTCCCTAAATATAAAAAATGCATCAGAATATTACCTCTCTAAAAAATTGGACTAAGCCTTATCCTTCTTTTAAAAGGTAAATCTAAAACATTTTAAAAACAGTAATTCATTATTATTATATACAATGTGCAAAAAGTCACGTGAATACTTTTTTTACAGGAGGGAAAAAAGTTAGAATCAAACAGGAGATCTAGAGAAGTTGATAGTTAAACCACTTAAATAATAAGAGGAATTTCATAATAACATAGATAACAGGGAACCTGACTATCTATTAGGATCAAAAACAATCAATGAATGAATCCTAAACCCCATGGGAACAGACAATCCAAATGAGCAACAGGGAACCTGACTCCTCATCTGGGGTATATGTGCCACCGGCAAATATATTTCATGTTATTTGGAGACTCTGTCCAAGCTCAACTCAGATGTTCGTCACAAAACTCGTAGTCATCATAGGCTAGCAATCATATACAAGACAGACTAAAAAAGATGCTAATCAAAGATTTTCACAAAAAGTTATGGATGTCCTCAGTAGTGTTGAGGCCATTGGGCCACTTACTGTCGAACTCCAAAATGAAACGTGTCTCCAATTGCCTCATTAGCAACTCCCTATTCCCTCCTCTCCGAGGTTTGAGGACTGATCCCACTACATAGTAGGACAGGCAACTTAGATCTTTACTATGCTTTAATGCAAAGTGCTGTGCTACCGGATATGTGTTATCGTTATGTAATATAGCTCTGAGGTGTTGGGGAATTCTGACGTGCACCTGTGCCTTCGTACTTCCGTTGTAATTTAATCCACAGGTGCACGTCAGGACATAGACTGCAAATGTGTCTTACATGAGTGATTGCCTTTGATAGGAATTTCTTTAGGGTCATATGGTATGCGATAGTGTGTTTTACTCACACCAAATTTACATGCCCTACAGTGGGAACATTTTCGGAAACCAGCCTTAGGCTGCAGCCATGTATTCTTTTGCTTAAGCTCCGGACTGCTAGTATCAAGAGTGGCGCCCATGCTTTTAGCTCTTCGAAATGTGACCAGAGGCTTACTGGGTAAGGCAGAATTTAGTATAATATCAGTAAGAACAATTGGCCAATTTCTTTGAATGATATTTCTAATCTTATGTTCTTCATTACTAAAAGCAGTGATAAATCGTGGACAACTTTTGGATTCTTCACCTGAATTAGAGCCGGGGTCCAATGTATCTGCAGCTATAGTTTCCGTTGGTAGCAGACTCTCCCTAGTTCTCAGTCTAGCTTTAGCCAAAACTTGATTGAAAATCCTATCAGAATAGCCTCGATCTTTCAGTCGAGCTCTGAGACTAGTAATGCAAGTTTCCAAATCACTAGGGGAGCTACAAATTCTTTTAATCCTCAAAATTTCCCCATGCGGGATGCTGGAAATGGTATGCCTGGGGTGTAGACTGGAAGCATGCAGAGTGGTGTTCCCTGATGTGGGTTTTCTAAAAAGAGTGGATTCTAGTCTGTTGGCATTAACATAGACCTTAACATCAAGGAATTCAATCTCTTCTCTGCTAATATGCGACGCAAATTTGAGGTTTAAAAAATTGTTATTAATCTCCTCAATAAAGAGCAGGGCCTCCTCTTCATCACCCTGCCATAAAATGAAGAAATCATCAATATATCTTAAAAATCTCACCATTTTTTAATGTACCCATACAGCATGTGTGGTGTTCAGAACCTGCTCCTCCCACCAGCCCACATGCAAGCATGCGTAGCTGGGGGAGAAGCAGGATCCCATAGCCACTCCTCTCAACTGTTTCCACACATCCTTCCCAAAGATAAAATAATTGTTGTTAAGACACCACTCCATCAAGCTTAAAATAACTTTGTTGTGCTCGTAAAGTTCTGCAGCTCTTTTGTCCAAAAGTGCTTAGTTGCCCTCAACCCATCCGTGTGCCTGATGCTTGTGTATAGGGACTCAACGTCCAGCGTGATCAATAACATGTCTTCCTGCCATTCCAATTCATTGATTTTCTGCAGGAAGTCACTTGTATCCCGGACGCAGCTAGGAAGGCTCTTTACCATATCCTGCAAAAAATAATCGATATACTGTCCCACATTTTCACAAACACTGTTGATAGCCGATATTATCGGTCTTCCAGGCGTAGTCAACATACCTTTATGGACCTTAGGGATAAGGTAGGATACTGGGAGAACTGGATATTCTTTGAACATATATTTGAATTCTTCCTCAGAGATCAGCCCTTCTCTCTGCCATTTATGCAGAAGTTTTTCCAAAGTTATTTTAGCGTTCAAATATTCTTTGTTGCTGGATTTTTCATAGCATAAAGTGTCATGTAACTGTCTATAGGCCTTGGTTACATAGTCTGTTTTCGACCAAATGACTATGTTTCCACCCTTGTCCGAGGTCTTTACCACAATGTCAGGATTACTACTCAACTTCTTCATAAGCGCATGATAATTGGCTTATTTTTGGAAGAATCTGTTTCTCTTGTGGTTACAGGTTTGAGTATATAGTTGTTTGATTTCAGACACTACGGAATCTTGGAATGTGTCAACAGCATCTTTGACCATCAAAGGGATACATTTGGACTTATTCTTAAAGGGAGTGATCCCAGCTCCTTTTTGTAGTATATTGATCTTAGCCAGTCTAGTTTGTGCACTGCCATCGGTGTCAGGACCCATTGGTTGTGAACAGGTAGCTTGGCGCAACTCATTAAGTGTTAAGAAAGTTGGAACATCAGCAGCAGTGACACCTTCCACCTCTTCTGCTGAACTTGGCAACTCCAAGATGTTGGTGTCATTATTCGTTTTGAGTCTTTGTAACGCAAAGAATTTCTGGAGTTTGATTTTTCTAATAAAACAGAAAATGTCAATTCGGGTGGCATAATAGTTGAAGGGCTGCTTTGGACCAAAATTCAGCCCAAGAGATAATAGTTGTTCCTCGGCCTTAGTTAGAACAACATTTGGCAAGTTGATTATTGATCTGCCCCCTACTGTTTCTTCTTCTGCCAACCCTGTTTTCTATTTTTTTGCCTGTACATTTTTGTTTGATTCGTTTCCTTCTTTCTCGCCTTTTTTGGTTTCTACGTTTATTGCCAAGTTTCTTTGCCTCGGACGCAATGTCCTTAGTCTTTCCTCGACTAAAAAATCGAGTTCATGGGGCGTGGCTTGGCGCCCGACGGGGACGGCAGCGCGGATGTGACCGCTCCGGGTCGCTGAGGGTTTTCGCCGCTTCTGACACCTTGCCTGTTCCTGCAAGGCAGCATTTCAGCGACCGGAGACCGTCGCCGACAAGGGGCTTCAAGATGCGGTCCCTTTCAAGTAGCGGAATTGCCGTTTTGCCGACTTTTGTAGCGGACGCGACTGACTGAAAGTCGCGCCCGCCATTTTGTTTTCCTGCCACCGAGGAGTATGACGCTTCTGCCTCGCAAGCATACAAGTCTGCCACGGAGCCCCACACATCATTGACTCTTCCTAATGAGGTACTGTCCATTGCTCTGCTTCACTGCTGCATGCGTGTGCAAAATATCACCTTTCAACGGATTTTAGCGAAGTTTTTCTCACGTTTTATCTGATTGGCGGCCATTTTAAGCAAGTGAACTTTTCTCCCTGAGGAATTCTCCCCATTCAGTCGCCTCTTCGCTAAAACTGCTGTCTTCTCTCATGCTCATATGTTTGGCGCTATTTACAACTCAAGGCAGTTTTAAACATTGTTGCTGCACGCTCTCCCTTTCAAGTTCCCCCTGCATCCATGATACCCTCTCCTTGATGGACCTCCTCTGCTCCATAACATGCTAATTATCTACATGCATCCCCATGGTGGTTTCACGCTCTCATCATCATTGCGTTGACTCCTTCATTTAGCGAACGTGTCGCTGTTTCACCCATTTTCCTTACAACCTGGTACACTTGCATCCTGCGCAGTTTGCCGGATATAGATTTCAACGCACACTCTTCATCGCCTCTGGATAAGCAGTGACTATTATTGAACCTCACCAATAACTTTTTTCTGCTTCACTCTTATGGAAAAAAAGGCACTCCAACGCACTACCAAAACTCCTCGTCGTGTCTTCCTTAAAAACTCTAAAGTCTTCTCTGCATTGGCGCACCTCGAAGCTTCTCAAGGTCTCGTCACTCAAATGTCGCAGTCCAGTACGGAGCGGCCCGTCCAACCTCCAGGGAAGATCACGACGAAACGCCCTAAAAAAGATCCTCCATCGCCAACGGGGTCCACATCAACTGTCTCAATGGAGTTACTATTGGAAGAGATCCGTGCCCTCAGACCCTTCATGGAAGAAACGAATACTAAGTTGCAGGTTCTTACTGACAACTGGTCTCAGATGGATGCCAGAGTCACCACGGTGGAACAATCTCTAACTTCTCTCCAAGAGTCTTCCTCTAAAGTATCACACATGCAGTCTCAAATTTCCTCTCTTCAAAAGCAAGTTGAAGAATTGGAGAACCGAAACAGACGCAACAATCTTCGTATCTACGGCCTGGCGGAGAATTGTGAGGGGAGTGACCCCATTGCCTTCTTCAAATCATTTCTACCCAAGCTACTTCATCTACCTGAGGATACTATCCTTAACATCCAGCGTGCACATAGGTTGGGTCGCCTTCCCTCCACTTCTTCTCCTTCTTCACGACCAAGAGGTGTCATTATGTACTTCTTAGAATACACTGACCTCCTCAAAGTTATCTCAGCGGCTCGTGCATCACCTCGGTTGCAATGGATGGGCTCCAATCTTTTCTTTGCGCAGGATTATCCAAGAGCCACAGCTAGCCGTCGCAAGGCCTTCTTGGATATGCGGCCAGAACTTCGGGCCATTGGAGCCAGATATGGTCTTTTCCATCCTTGCCTATTCAGAGTGACCTACAACAACAAAACTACGACATATGAGGATCCTGTCCGTCTTCGAAGCTTTTTGAATGCAACCCAAGCCTCTGATATGGACTTTTCTAGCTCCTCCTCAGCTTTCCCGCCATGATTCCTGCGTGCAGAAGTGTTGAAGTTTCAATCAAGCTGCATACTTGTCTTGCACTGTTAAATGTATTACTGTTGGTTTATGCCACGTTTTCTGGCCATTCTTGTTTCCCTGTTCTCCCCCTCTTTCTCCGTCGTTTATCTCATATCCTTGTTCGTTAGTTAGTACGATTCCCCACTGTTTTCTTCACTCACCTCATTGTAATTCATTATTGTTCTGTACTTATCCTCTTTCATTCGTTTCCCTTACCATTGGTTTTCCCCCCTTTTTTTCCTTGCAGGTCTCACCAAAAGTATGGCGTTTCCCCCCCGACCTGTTGGTCCGTTCACTTCTGGCGCTTGCTTCCTCTGCCTGGCGCCCCCCCCTCATCCACTTCCTCGCGTATCCTCCCCCTGGTGATCAATCCTCCTCGTTTTTACCCTCCGTAAGTATGTTTCCCCTTCTCTCCTGGTTGTTCACTTTCCTTCTTGTATCTTTTTCACCTTTAAGTTCCTCAATGTCCTCTGTTTCACAGGTGTCTCTCTTTTTTGGTTTTCGAACATTCTTCTATTCCTGTCTTCTCCTTATCATTCTAACTATTTCACAGACTACCCTATCCTCTTCTTCAAACTATTCGCCTCTCTTTACCTCTTTACTACCCTATTTTCTTTCTACTTCTCCTTTTGCTCATTATTGCACTGTACTGACTTTCATTGATTTCCCTGATCTCCTTGATTCTTTTATTCTTCTGGGTCTTTTTTGCACTCCCTTTTTCTCTTTTGACTTCTTCTTCTTCTTTGACATGATATGTCTCTGAAAGTACTCACATGGAATGTTAAGGGCGTCAATTCCCCTATCAAACGACAAAGAATCTTATCTCATCTTTCACGTTTGAATGTGGACATTGCTTTTTTACAAGAAACCCATTTATCTGCTGAAGAATCTGCTAAATTGAAAAGAAGCTGGGTGGGGGATGTTTACTACTCTCCTGGGGATGGTAAACGTAATGGCGTTGCTATTTCTATGCACTCATGTCCGTAATTTTTGGCTGCAGGTTTGGGCTCAAATTAATTTAATCTTCCACACCTCCATTCCTTTTTCTCACACACATATCTTTATGGGGAGCCTTTCCCCTTGTTGGGATGACGTTGATCTAAAACCCCAGATCATTGACCTATTACTTGCCGCTGCCTTCCAACAAATAACGGTCAACTGGAAAGACTTCTCCAAGATTTCCTTCAAAGCATGGTGGTTTAATGTATGCCATAATCATAGACTCGATACTGCTCATGTCTTTCCGGCATGTATGGCTACAAAGCGCATGGACCTGTGGACTCCTGTCACACTCTATCTGGACTCATGTAGTAAACGCTTGTTTCACCCTCCGCCTCCACAACAGGAAGTTCCTAAACCTCCCTAATTGCTCGATACATTCCACTTATCCTCTATTGTACCAATTTTTTCCAACGTTCTCATGCTTTTCATATTTTATGCTTAATGAGTTTTCTCTTTTCCTTTCCCTTCTTTCTCATTTTTGCACCCAGATTTCCTTGATTATAATGCTTACATTTGTATGATTGTTTTATTCTGCTCAGATTTTTTCACTTGTTATCACGTTGTACTTTGTTTTGACACCTGGTTTTCTTTCTTATTATTACCAAATAAAATTTTCTTGAACTTAAAAAAAAAATCGAGTTCATCCTCCAAATTTAGGATAGGGGCCCTTGTCCACTCCTATCTGAATCCTGACTTGACTCGCTAGTGAGGGACGTCGTCTCAACACTTGTTGTATTGTAGTCAGTAATGCCTGCTTCATTGCGGCCACAAGGTGGAACATGCTGCTTGTTGGTCTTGCCACTGTATTGTTGTCGTTTGGCCACACTATATTTGCAGGCAAAAGTGAATATCCGGCCTTGGGCATAATCGGCTTGGTCACGTGCAAATTTGTTGATCTTTCTGATTTTAATTTTATCTTGATGTTTTTTAAGCCTTTCTTCCATTGCTTCCTTCAACTTTTTTATTTCCTCAGTTTCTTTGATTTTCGCGATGTCGCCATTTAATTTTTCAATATTTTTTAGGATTTCTTCCCTATCAAAAGCGGCATATTTTAGAAGAATGTGGACTAAGTTCATTGATGCTGCTAAATTACTTTGTCCCCATTCTTTCAACATTTGGGGGTTAGGTTTATCAAAACTTGGTGCTAACATAATACGTAGACCCCTAGGTACACGACCTGCATCCGCATATTTGGTCAATGAGTAGTGGTCCCACCATTTGGTTTTCTCCAAACGCTTCTGTTTTTCTAAGTCCTTATAGAGCGTTTTAATGCCGGCATCTTCCCTTGCCTCCGCATATATATATGGTATTTTGGACAACTATATTAATGACATTGATAGTTTTTTACCCCGATATTTTTGTACTTACCTTTATAAATGTAGGATGTTGATATTTTAGACATTAATATTTTTAACTCAGTATTGTGGTATGGGGATTTTTTGCCAAAACTTTGAGCCCATTGGAGTAGTCACATGAAAATGTCGAATTCACCGGTGAGTTTAATGGGAGGCGGCAGGGGTCCTTCCTGTCCTCTTGCATCTCGCAGGGGCTCACAATTGGCTTAATATGAATTTCAATGTACATTTGGGCAGTGATGAAGTCTAATGCTTTATGCAGCTATATATTTGAAAAACACGTCACACTAACACATATTGTCGACGTGCATACTCTTTCCTCCATAAGATTTTGTGTTAACATTACATAGTGCCTTTTTATGAGAACAGCGGTCCTGAGACCACTGCACTCGGAGTGGCAGTCCGACCACCACCACCCGTCTGCCCATTTACGAGTCTGGCGGTGGGACCGCCACAAGACCACCGCCTCCGATTAAGGATCCCACTGCTGTGGCGGTCTTCAAAGGGCCTGAATATGCTGGCTGTGCCGATGCCGTAACCACTGAGCATAGTACGACCTGCATTAAAAGTATGGCAGAAATGTACTTAAGGGGCCATAAAGGGCCCCCGCCGAATCAGGCCGTGGTGGTGCGTATGAGGGGGACATGTTGTGCCCTCCTGGAATTGCACGTTCATTTCTGCACGGTGTGCCATGCATGACATGGTGCATGTCAAATCATGCAGGAACGCGCAGCAAGCTCTCTCACAACTTTGACATGCTTGTTAGGCTCTCATATGAGCCTAACATACCGCCACTATGAGGCCGTCGCAGCACTGTCCGCCTGTCCTGGATTACATCCGGCGGTCTTCCTGGGACCGCAACAGTGGCAGTCCAAGCCGCAGACCGCCAATCTCGTAATAAGGTCGACAGTGCTTATCGTTATTTTACTTCACGTGTTTGTACCCACATCTCTCTATGGCGTCCTCTTCCAGAGCCTAATTCACTCATTGGAGAACTTCAAAATGATTAAACCAGAATCAGCACCCAGCAACAAGCGGTCCTTTGTGTATTAAGCCAACAAGATAAGAGCTCTGCTACAGCGGGCTCAACCATGGGGCCCAGCAGAACTACAGGCTCCGTGGCTGGCTCAGATGATATTCATTCATTTATTGTAGATTATTTATTTAACTCCAACACCCCGCTTTAGCGTTGTTTCAGAGCGCTGTAGAATCAAACTGAGTCTTGTCAAAGTTCACGTGTACAAATAGCAAGAAAACAATAAGAGTTCCCAAAGAAGGGGTGAAAATACACCTGCATGTGTGCAAAAAGAGAGGGATCGTATTTAATAGAAAAACTGCCCTTCGAGTTATTTAATGATAGGTTTACACGGAAAATTTAAAACAATATAAAACAGGGCCGGCCTACGTGTTTTGCTGTTACATCGCAGCACTGATGCTGATGAATATTTTATTTTTCCGTCTCATGATCTCCAGCTGGATACACGATGCCAGGACAACAAAAACAAGACAAAAGTAACCGGACTCCCGCTGCACTCAGGCCTGCGGGAGGAGCGTGACAGGGAGCTTGCTGCTGTTCGGGGACGGAGCAACAGGTAAGGGGGTTGTTTCTGCTGCGCCCTTCTTTCTACACCCAAAACTAGCAGCTTGGGAATTTCCTTCATGGATGCACGTCCACCTTTGAGAGTAACTGCGTCATTAAATGTCCCTAAAATGTTAAAACCACATGGTAATTTGTCTCAATGTTATAGTGACTTATTTTTTTTTACCGTACACTGATGCAGAAAGGCAGGGAAAACACTCCTCAAACGCAAGTGGCAAATAGCAGTGTATTCAAGAATTGGTTACTGTGTAAACTTTGTTGGGCTTGTTAAATGAGGCCTTTCTTCCGGTGCTGTATTTCGCGCTCAAATTCTACATAGCAGCGAGTGTAAACGCAGCCAGAAAGGCGAACAGTTTCTCTGTTACCGACAGGTTTCTATATGTCGCTGGAGCTGGGCTATAGGCATGTGTGGGCGCCCTGTGCTCGGGGGCTGCATAAGCGGCCTTCAATCCGTGATGATGTGTTATGTCCTTCTCTTGCTAAGTCCTCTTTTTAATGCTATGATGTTTTCGGACTAAAGACTGTATTGTTTGTATTAAATAATAAGAAATACAGTAATGTCATATTTGAGCTACATATAATTAGCATGTGGAAGCCTTCATGTATAGATGTAACAAAGATGGAAACTTTCAGGGCGAGGACAGAGAGACATTGCACCATTCCCCACTTAAGACTTTGTTGAGATGCTCTGGGAGACATGACCTTTAGCCTTTTGACATATGGTTTTCCATTGGATTGTTTCCCCTCTACATAAGTAATTTTGTAGATTTGGCGTGCCTTAGTCGAGTATCATATGTATATTCAATGTAGCATAGACGTCTACATCTTAGATCCACGAGTCTCTAGCATTCCAGCAGACATCTGTTTCCCCAGAAGACCTATATGAGTCTTGACCCCGGATATCCACTAGACGAGCGGTTCCTAATCTTTTGTCTTCTATGGACCTCCATTGACTCACTACTGGAAGCCTGGGACCCTCAACTAAGCAATTTCTATGATATGAACCTCAACACACTGTAGAAAAGCATGTACTCATCAAACAGATAGAGAAATTATCGAAATTATTTAAAATCACAAATATACGCACAAGTGAAAGTTTGTATTTTAGTGGGAAAGTTTGAGCATATCAAAATCTAGTTTTATCCCTAAAATAGGAAGCCACATGTTAGACTCTAGCATTTCACTCTGTCTTTTGTGCTCTGAGCGAATGCGTTTTGTCTGTGCATACAAATTGCTGGTTCGATTGAGGGCACTGTTAGTCCTTACTAAATTCTGTTTGCTGTACTTGTGCTGCTCCCACAAATCAAGATAATGTTGTCAACTTAATTTTTAGGTTTCACCTTACAATTTCTATACATACACAGATTTTTTTTAAACATTGAGTTTTCAATTTAGCTTTTTATATTTCAACTTTATTAAACTGCTAATATAAGTTCATTTTATAAACAGCCGCAGACTCCTCAACAGGCACCACGAAGTCCTCCGATCACAAGTTAGGAATCTCTGCACTAGACCTCATCCACAACAGTTTGGTGAATTAACCATTACCTGATCCCATCAAACCTATGGTTCATGCACATTAGGGACTATCTTCCTATAGCTATCCTACAACTCCTGGGCCCTGGAGAGCCTTGACACTCCTAACGTTTTCAAAAGCATAGGCAAATTGTTTTGCTGTCTCATCAAGAATACTTTAAGCTAGAATGTACTAATTTCCTAACATATCTATTTCTCTCTCTCTCTCTCTCTCTCTCTCTCACACACAAACACACACCTATCAAACAGAACCATAGCCATCTTGAGTCATCTTGAGTAAGACCCAAGATCCGGCCAGCAAAACGAGCTCAAAATCAGCAAAATAAACAGAACTTCTGGTGCTGGCCTTGCTTAACCAAACAAACGTATTTTAAACTTCAGCCGGAACATAGCAAGAGTGGGTGTGAGCCAGAAACAAAGGGGATAGCATTCAACAGGGAGGATGCTGGTACTAGAAAAGCCTGACTACCTTAGGTTGTAAGATGAAATTTACAAACTACTAGTACTTGATTTTTACTCTGCAGGTCAGTTTTTAGGAGACATGGATGGAACCCGGAAATAAGGTACTGAGGACTTTATGATTAAAACACTTGAAGGTGAGGCAGGATAAAGTCAATTAGTGGGAGCTGATGTGATACTCTGCGTTACTGAGTAATGTTCTTAGTCCTGCTGTGACTTCAACAGTTTCATTTTATACTCTTTGGAACTGATGCACTAGAGATTGACAGAGTCTGGAATGTAGTGCATTGCAGAAATGTGGTCGAGAATTCATGGACGTCCCAACTGCTGTAGCTCAATGGTTGTGTGTTAAATATTGACCATTAAAATAATGTGATACTGAAATCTCCTAATAAGAATATCAACAACTAAAATATTAAGTTTAGATACATTTACCTTAAAGTACCAAAATATGGACTGCCAAAATATCGGCACTATACTAATAGGGACATGTAATTGTAAATACTAATATTTTAATTTAGAATAGAATAAAGGTTAAACTACTTGAAAAAGATAAAATATTTAAATACAATAATTTCATATTCAATTCATATTCAATGTTGTTATTTTGATGTAACTTTTGTTTGCACGATCATGCCAAATTTGAACATTTAATTGAATTGTATAATTATTGTATTATTTATGATCTGTATTGTTTATATGGACACAGAGAAAACCTTGGTGTTTTATTTACCATTTGCAAAAAAAATGTAATTTACATAATTTAAAGAAAAGAGGACAGAAATAACTGATAAGAGAAAATAATAAATAAATGAATTGATGAATTTTTGCGGATTGTTTCTGACGTTGCACAGCAAAGGGGTAGCCTAATAGAGCTTACTATAGCCAAAGTATAGTTAGAGTTGGCCGAGTAGGAGGTGCATGTATATATATATATATCGCTAGATGTAGTCATATTCCTAAATGCTATATTACCAGTTTATAAAGATCCATATGTCCTTCTCAAGCAGAATATATAGGAGTGATACCTCAAATTGTAACGCCCTCAACTCCAGTCTCCAGTCTCATGTTCACGTTTCCCCCTATTACCTTTAAACTCTACCACCACGCAAGATAAAGACCAAAACGGAAAAAAAAATAAAGCAAAAGGAACTCATCTTGCTATGATGTTCAACACAACCTCAGCTTTAGATCCACTTCTCACACTGCCATAAGTGGATGTTCCTCAGATGACTTATGTGCCACCGCAGTCACGATCCTCAGGCTCATACACTCACACTGACTGCTCAATATCACTTTTAACTACACAAACACCTCAACATGTTGAACTCACAAAATCGTTTGAACATCACCCATGTCCTGAGTGTCTCAATGGTTGGTACTCAAATCCACCTCCTCCACAAATTGTGATATCAGACACTATTCTCAAAAACTAATACAGATTTATAAGACATCTTAGACCATAGACCATAGAAACGTACCTAGTTCCAGAAAGGTTGCAAGTAGGTCTGTTGCAAACCAGAAATCATAGTTTTCAGAAAATTCATCTGGTGGGATGCTGAATAAGAGAGATATGCACCTACACCAGGCTTTATATACCCTCGGCAGGAAATTTGAGCAGAGAGAGGGGTTGTGTGGGTGAGATATAAGTGGACAAGTAAAGTAATCATAGCAGAACAATGATAAGTTATGGTTAATGGCACGTGATGTTTAGACAAGTGACTTTCATTTTGGGAGAATAAGCTTCTAGTTACTTTGAGGGTTTCTTCACATACTTGTACTCCATTCAGTAACCCCATGACGGAGTAGAAGAGCATGGGTTCATCTTGAGAAATGGATTCAAGGGATTAATAGACCTCCAAACACATAGTTTCTCTGTGGTGTTAATTACATCTTAATGATATTGATCATTTGTCTAATTTTGAAATAATTACTAAGGTAAAACGCTCTAATAACATGCAAGTCAGTCCTAATGTTACATATTGTGTGAAATTTGTACTCATGAAAAAACAAACATGTTGGTGTATACTTTTTGTATGTTTATTGTGTATGTGGTAATTCTGTAGCACAGATCAGCAAGGGGAAGCAATGGAATTCTAATAAAGATGGATGTGATGTGATCTTATTTATTCAGGCCTGCCCGAGTTATGTTATGTTAGTATGAATTTGTAGAGCGCACGTTCACCCCAGGGTTTCTTGGCGCTGTGTGCCGCTGGGGAACCCGTCCTGGCTTTCCCTGTGAGATGGTCCCTATTGGGCATCCCCAAGGTGAAGCCAGGCATCCCCGGCAGCGAGGGGGCCATTGTGGATATTAAGCAAGCTATTGCCCAGAGTTGCAGCGTGGGACCCATGGTTAGAGAGGCACCGAGGCGAGATTTATCGAGCCCGCTGACATTGGTTCCGTACCCTGACGTGTCGGGAATTGAACCCTGGTCCCAGGCCAACCTCTGCTATTGGGTCTGCCGCCTCTAACCGGTGAGCCACACTTCTCCAGTTGTGTTGGTGCATGCATGATGTGCTTGAGGGCTGAAAGTGTGGAGTTTGGGAGCCATGAAAGGAAGGTGTTACCAACATCCAGATGCAAGCGTGCAAGGCTTGAACAAAAGTTCTGTGGTTGCTTTCATGAGAAATGGTTTCACTTTATTTAGAAAAGAGAGCTGCCACCAGGACATCATTGTGTTTTTAGCAATGTGTTTCTTGAGGGTGAGGTTGATGTCCAGGGTGAATCCAAGTGACTTGAATAGAGTGAATGTTCAAGCAAAGTTCATGAGCGAAGATTGCACTGTATCAGTTTTGTTATTCTAGGCAAATAACAGGAAATCTGCCTTGGCTAGGTTGAGTTTCAGGTAGGCACTGAACATCTGGAGAATGTGCATGCAGTGTTTGAGGTGCAGAATCAGAAGAGACTTTCAACTAGAGATGTGTATCTTCCGAATATTGACAAATATTAATGCTGAGTGAGAAGAGCACCAAGCATCTCTATGTAGAGACTGAAGATGACAGGAGGACTGCATTGAACTCCGCAGATGTTAGGGACCTTTTGGGACCTGGAGGTGTCCATGTAAACAAACTGTAGCTGGTTGGAAAGCTCAAAAGATTACCAGTGTTTGACATTGCTGGTGAATCCCATTCAAGACTCCAGAATACATATGAGAGTGGGGTGGTTGACTGAGCTGAAGGCAGCTGAGTGATCCACCAATATCAAGAGGCATGGGCTCACCTTGATCAGTGTCTGGAGAGCATTGTCCACGATGTGTAAGGTAGCAGTCATAGCATTATTAGAAATCTGGTAGCTGTGCAGGAGATACTGAATCTTATTGTCACTTTGGAGTTGAGCATAAACTCTTTTTATTGATGTTGCTGATTATGGTAGGTGAGTTAGGAGCCTGTAGTTGGCAGTAGCAGCCAGCACGGATCAGGAGTGGCAGACCAATAAAAAAAAAAAAACCTAACCTCATTGCCGCTCTACCGACCGCTCTCTCCCACGTCGTCGCAGTCTCTCCTCTCCGGGGCTGGAACAGAAAGCAGTCAAGCTCCCTCCCCTAAGGCAATCACAATGCTGCAATGTAGAGTTGTGATTGGTCTGAGCACCAAGGGGTCGCGCTCCTCCAGGGAATTGGGGCATGGGCATGTTCTACACGCAGGCTGTAAGGTAAGCTGTATAGTAAACATGCTTAAAGCGCATTACTCTTTGAGCGTCCTAAGAGGCATGGCCATAAAGTCATGACCACTTGGACTGGGCAAACCACTCCTCCCCTGCCCTGCTCTCTGAGAAGAGCAGCCCGCCCCGCAAAGCTGCACAGCAGAAACAAATACTATAATATTAACCTGATTTATTATTATTGAATTTGCCCTTTCTTTCACAGCTTTGATGAAGAATGAGGGTTAGACACCATCTTCATAAGACGTGGCTTGGGGTAGTTGAGTATGTCAATGAAATCTGCAAGAGATGGGAATTTGAAGGCTGACCATTGTGGAATTTCATGGGAAGCGATGGGTGTATGAATTGATGGAGGCTTTGTGTTGTCGATGTGCCATCAGATCTTCTGTATTTTTTCACTAAAGAAGACTTTTATAGCATTGCACTTTTCTATAGAGTGAGGAATAATAGGTGGGTCTGTTCGGGGCTTGCTGCAGTGCTTTTTGCTTCTGTAGGTGGCTATATATTTGTGATGAATGTGAAAATGGTCAATTGCTATTAATAATTTTGAACTGTTTCTTTAATCAAAATAAACTATTAATTGAAAAGTAAAGGTGAGAAAGAATTTCAAAACAGATGAAGGGGATTTCAGAGCTTAGAGTGATCTTGAGAAATTGAAAGAGTGCATTATGTGGCAACATAAAACAGTGAGGAGAAGTGGGTTGGGGTGTATATAGATGCAACAGATAACATTTTGGTGCCATTTTTGTAAGCAAGTGATGTGCTTTACCTTGGCCAAAGAAGTGGAAAATAGCATACTGGAAAGAAATGTTGACTTCTCAGAATGGTTTGTGTTTTGAACATTAATAGCAACATTTACTGGCAAACGTGTGTAATGTGTTTTTGTTGGATGGTGTACAGGACGGATCTATGACAGAATTTCGACAGACAGAATTTCGACCTACACAAATATCGGCGTAATTATATCGATTGCAAAAATATCGACGCCCTATGTACAACATGGTAAGTACCAAAATATCGAAAAAATAATATCGATGTTAAAAATATCGTTGTCAAATATATCGTTTTTTTTTGGGTTTAAAATAACATAAAAAATACTGTAAATAATACTTATAAATTGCTTAAACATATTTAAATATATTTAATAATGGTAAAAAAAATAATAATACATATTTAATAAAAAAAAAAATATTTACAAATCATATATAATATATACTTACTTAACAATAATTACTATTCCCACTCCAGTGGGTGCAACAGTAGGGAAAACTGACCCTGAACCCAAAAAATATCCCTTTACCCAAGAACTGAAAACTGACCCTGAACCCTAAAAATACCCCTTTACCCAAAAACCCAAAACTGACCCTGAACCCTAAAAATACCCCTTTACCCAAAAACTGAAAACTGACCCCGAACCCAAAAAATACCCCTTTACCCAAGAACTGAAAACTGACCCTGAACCCTAAAAATACCCCTTTACCCAAAAACTGAAAACTGACCCTGAACCCTAAAAATACCCCTTTACCCAAAAACTGAAAACTGACCCTGAACCCAAAAAATACCCCTTTACCCAAAAACTGAAAACTGACCCTGAACCCTAAAAATACCCCTTTACCTAAAAAACCAAAACTGACCCTGAACCCTAAAAATACTCCTTTACCCAAAATTAATTAATATTACAATTAAATTACTTCCCACCCTATTCCCCTATAAACCCACAACCCGCTCCAGTAGTAAAACATATAATTTAGTTAAAAATATACATAAATTATCAATTAATTATTCAATTAATCAATTAAATAATTCATTGCCAATTAATATTTAATTGCAAAATAAATTAATCATTAAAAAATAACTATTTAATTACAAATAAATTACTTCCCACCCTATTCCCCTATAAACCCACAACCCGCTCCAGTAGTAAAACATATAATTTACTTAAAAATATACATAAATTATCAATT
Organism: Lissotriton vulgaris; assembly: GCF_964263255.1. Classification (NCBI taxonomy): domain Eukaryota; kingdom Metazoa; phylum Chordata; class Amphibia; order Caudata; family Salamandridae; genus Lissotriton; species Lissotriton vulgaris. The sequence continues at coordinate 1,582,243,242 of NC_141691.1, forward strand.
AATTAATCAATTAATCAATTAAAATAATTCATTGCCAATTAATATTTAATTGCAAAATAAATTAATCATTAAAAAATAATGATTTAATTACAAATAAATTACTTCCCACCCTATTCCCCTATAAACCCACAACCCGCTCCAGTAGTAAAACATATAATTTACTTAAAAATATACATAAATTATCAATTAATTAATCAATTAATCAATTAAAATAATTCATTGCCAATTAATATTTAATTGCAAAATAAATTAATCATTAAAAAATAATGATTTAATTACAAATAAATTACTTCCCACCCTATTCCCCTATAAACCCACAACCGCTCCAGTAGTAAAACATATAATTTACTTAAAAATATACATAAATTATCAATTAATTAATCAATTAATCAATTAAAATAATTCATTGCCAATTAATATTTAATTGCAAAATAAATTAATCATTAAAAAATAATTATTTAATTACAAAAAAAATACTTCCCACCCTATTCCCCTAAAAACCCACAACCCGCTCTGGTAGTAAAACATATTATTTACTTTTATATATTTTTTATTTATAAAAACATATTAAACACATATTATAACAATTAATTTAAATACTTAACTAAAATGTCTAACACATATTAGTAAATCGAAATTACTTAAATCGATATATATGCTATCGATATAAGTAATGTCGACATTACTTACATCGATATATATGCTATCGATATAAGTAATTTCGATATTACTTACCTTAGGGTCGATATTCTGGCCATCGATATTCTGGACATCGATATTCTGTCCCTTCGATATTAGCAACTCGATATAAGTGTAAGTCGAAATTAAAGATTCAATATTTTGACTGTGTACCGTACAGGACCTAGTTTTACAACCATGCCTAGTTCACTTTGAATATAGCATCTATTTCTTTCTGCATAGTTCATGGAGGACAAACAAAAGAGCATAGCTTTTTCTCAGTCTAGTTTCATTGCCTTACAGTCAAAAGTCCATCTCAGAAGCAGACTGTAAATCATGATGCCAGTGTAAGTTCTTTTCATTTAGTAGACACTGGAAAGTGGGAAACATGATACAGGGGAATGACCAAGGTGGCGACAGGGATGCAGTTCTGATCTGAGATGTTACTCAAGGATGATGTAAAACAAATATAGTTCCATTTAATTATAAGGGACTTCCAGAGAGCTAAATATGTTGTGCTGGTGGGTGTGTTAGCTGATCCTCCAAAAATCAAATTAGATGTTAAATATTTGTATGTTGAGGTGTCGAAGACCATTAAAAGATGTGTCAGCCTAAAGGATGATGTGGGTTGGTCTGTAATAGTGTCAACAGAGTCACCCGGTTTTTCCAACTTGATTGAGCTGTGGTTGTGTGGCCTTCTCAAGGATTTAGTAGCTGGCCATGTTTGTTAGGTGTGTTTAAAGGGCACTGAAGCCATCTTTGACTGTGTGATACTGGACATAGGAGCAGTAGGTCTGGAGATGTTGTCTGTCAGGGTTTAGTTCATAATCTGTAGATGTGGATGATTCTAGAGTACCACATGGTGGACTCTTTCTTCTTTGAAAGCATGAGAAGGTGTTTCAACAAGGGAAACTCCTTCATATAGGAGAGCACTTATTCAGGTGTCCATCTGAATCATTGAGAATGTGCCTTATAGTGTAACATATATATTATGATTTCTCTTTTATCATTTGAGATACAGCTTTCCTCACCTGAATCATAGCTATCCCAACCCTTTCACAATTATATCACACAGTACACAGCATGGTTTATCACAGTATAAAATACAGAACTATAGATGGATATCTAGCAATAAAGTGGTTGTCTTTCATTGATCGATTCAAATTAACATCAGGGAGATAAAAAGCACAGCTCGAGTTGCATATGATGTCACTCTTGCAGTTGTACATTATTTATGGCTCCCTAAATTTGGTTCACATGTCGGTACTTTGCACAAATAAATTCAAAGGACCAACATGCAGGATCAAGGGCATGCAGCACACATAGAAAGAACGAAACATCATTAGTGATTGTTTATGTTTAGGAAGGTGTCCCGTACCGTTCATAAACAATCTTTAAATAAATAACAATAACATCAACCCCTTCAGTACCCCAAACTTCTTCATTTGTATGAACCATTCATCCTCAATTCTCCATACCCTGCCCTCATTCTTTCAACTGTCATTCACTGTCTTCCTTACATTCACCCAATCTCTCCCTCATTCTTCCAACTGCCATTCGCCATCTTCCTACCATTCCCACAATCTCCTCTACCAAGCATCCTCAAAGTACAGCCTCCATGTCCTGTTCCAAATTTCCACACCATCTTCCCTTTCCCTGGACTCCCTTCTCCCTCCCCCCTTCACCCTCCGCATCTGACTTTCCACCACCCAAACTACTGCTAAGCACTGCACCCTAACTGTGTCCTATTGTGGCATGGGTGAACAACTCCCCGTTCCAATCTGAAAATACGAGGGGGGTGGCTCTAATGAAACAACCAGCCTGATGCCTAACGGCGAAGGAGTCGAGAGGCTGACCCTCCACTTTCCCCTTGCTTATATACTTTTCCTAACTCTGTCTCTCCCCTAAATCTAACCTATCGCTTGTCCCAACCCGCTCCATTCATGAAGCAGCCTGGGGGAGACCGGTTTACGCCTTAAGCTCCCCTGGGCCCCTTCATCATGAAATAAGTGACACACCATTCCATAATGAAGCATAAAGAGACACTTTACTAGGATAGGTTAATGCAGTAGTCTTGTTGGGAGGGTGCTAAAGAGGCCGGCTGCAAGATGGCCGCCACTTTGTGAGGCTCTGCATGCCAGTCGAGTAATCTGTCAGATTCTGACCTTAGCAGCGGACACATGCATCCTCTTCCTGCAAGAAACAAACCCCCTTTGCATCAGGAACATCCCTATGGGCCATACGACCCTTGCGGCGGCAAAACGGAGTGGCATCTGCTTTCAGCCACAACAACGGCCTGGCGTAGGCATAGACCCTGTTCAGAGGTGCCTCACTGGTGTTACTCTGCTGTGCTGCAGTGGATGAGAGGCGGCGCTTCTTGGGACTGTGCCTCCTCATCTGGGTCCTGCGTTGTGAAGGACCGGCGGGCTGATCACGCTACCTAGGGATGCCTTGGTGTGGTCTGTGTCGCAGCCCAAGCAACGTGGCTGGTGACCGGTGGCATTGCGGGGCCCAGCGGTGGCCTGCGTGGCCCCGTGGGAGGTGTCAGCAATGGCAGCGGATCCGGACCTGGGCAGGCTCCCTGGAGCTGTGGAACAACAGGCAGACCCGCTGCTCTTTGGGAATTGGCAGTAAAGAGCGACCACGTTGGGGCACGGATGCTTCCAGTTGGAGATGGAGCCCTGTGCACAATCCTCAACCGATCTTTATTCGCATAGACCCAAAAATCGACACCGTGGCTGACCGGCTGGACAGGCACAGAGACAAGGTCTCCAGTCATGAGGAGTGAATCAGTCAGGTGGAGCAGCCACTACTGCACTCGAGGGCAATGGGGCTCTGATGCATGAGAGAATGCTCAACTTAGAAAAATACCTTGAAGTCATCAAAAGCAAGAATGAGGACCTCAAGGCTCGATCACGGAGTAACAATCTGCGCATCATTGGCATCCCTGAATCCACAGCAACGTCCCGCGTCGGGGACTATCTCGAGAGGATGATGCAGTCCATCTTTGGTGACTCCCCCTCTTGCATTTTGCATTGTCGAGAGGGTGCACAGGATGCAGGTCCATTATTGCTAGCCTGCTCAATTATGGAGACAGGCACAAGGTGCTGCGCAAGGCCAGGGACCTGCAGGAGATCAAGTATCAGGGTAACTCCTTCTCCTTTTATCCAGACTTCACCATGGCGGTACTGGTGGCACGCATACTTCACAGACCCTAATTTGGCTGCCAAGTTTGTGCGGGGCCTTTGCCACGCCCAGAGGAGGAGGTGAAAGCCGGGGCCCCCTTAGTGACAATGACTGATGCATGACTGTGGCTGCACGGGTCCACCTGCCCCAGTGATCTATGCTAACTGGTTTACATCTGCCCATCGATACTACTAACAGAACCTTCTTCATTGTACTTTTCTGCATTAAATTGTGTTTGGTTCCCTCTATCTGCTTTAGGGGAAGCCGGTGCTCCAGTTTCCCACTTTCTGACCAGCCACCTATCTTTCACCACTGGGATGTGTCGCCTCTAGTGCTCCCCACAGGGATGTTTCCCATTCAAACTTACCTTTGCGGCCACAGTTGGCCTTGTTGGGGGTGGGCCGGTGCTTATCAGCCTGGTTTGGGGGCTGGAGTGAGCGAGGGTGGTTTGATGTGGAATTTGCGGGGTGTTTGTATGTTTTTCTCTTTATCTCCTCCCTTTTTCTCTCATCCTCCTCCCTTTTTCTTGCTGGCTTACCTGCAGAATGTGCTTTTGAGTGGTACGCCTGCAGTACAACTATCTGAAGTTTATGGCAATGTCTGGCACAGTTGAGTTAAATGGGCTTACACTAAAAGCTATCACTTGGAATGTCCGGGGCCTCCATGACAGTAGGAAGGCGTGGCTGGTTGTGGCCTATCTTAATCGGCAGGGAGTGGATGTGTGCTTCCTACAGGAATTACACTCTGCTGACAATGATTGCGTGCAACTGCGGGTGGGGTGGATTGGGGAAAAGCACATAGCGGGTTACTCCTATGCTAGGGGGTGGCAATACTGGTGAAAAAAGGGCTACCATGGCTCACACACAAAATCCTACGTGATCCACAGGGGTGATATGTCATGCTGGCGGGCATCCTTGGTGGCCACCCAATTAGAATGCTCTCGGTCTATGGCCCCAACATAGAAGACCTGGATTTCTTCATGGAGGTTTGGAGGCTGGTGGCCACATTAGGCCCTGGCGCGATCTTGTGGGGGGGATTTTAATGTTATTCTTGATCCGACCCTTGATAGATCGGGGAGTACCTGCCAACCTCACCCTAGGGCAGCTGCACAACTACACAACATCATGGAGGACCACGGGCTTCTGGCCTGGTTGCCCCCTCGCTCTTCCACGCTCCTGCTCCAGGGCCCCCTTGCTCTGCCTGTTCTTCTCCGTCACCGAGAGCGGCGCCCCAGCCGCCGCAGGGCCGCCCGCTCAACCCGTTCCCGTTTTCCTGCCGCTTCCTGCCTGCGGCCCGCCCCCTCGCCAGTCCATTGTTGGACGCGACCCCGCCTCCCAGCTGACCCGCCCTCCCGGCTCCCCTCTTAAGGACACACCGCACGCACCTGGCCAGCGACCAGAGCGCCTCTGGCCTGGTTGCCCCCTCGCTCCTCCGCGCTCCTGCTCCAGGGCCCCCTTGCTGTGCCTGTTCTTCTCCATCGCCGAGAGCGGCGCCCCAGCTGCCGCAGGGCCGCCCGCTCAACCAGTTCCCGTTTTCCCGCCGCTTCCTGCCTGCTGCCCCGCCCCCTCGCCAGTCCATTGGTGGACGCGACCCCGCCTCCCAGCTGACCCGCCCTCCCGGCTCCCCTCTTAAGGGGACCCCGCACGCTCCTGGCCAGCGACCACAGCGCCTCTGGCCTGGTTGCCCCCTCGCTCCTCCGCGCTCCTGCTCCAGGGCCCCCTTGCTGTGCCTGTTCTTCTCCGTCGCCGAGAGCGGCGCCCCAGCCGCCGCAGGGCCGCCCGCTCAACCCATTCCCGTTTTCCCGCCGCTTCCTGCCTGCGGCCCCGCCCCCTCGCCAGTGCATTGGTGGACGCGACCCCGCCTCCCAGCTGACCCGCCCTCCCGGCTCCCTTCTTATGTCGCCCCCTCAGCGACCGCGCAGCGGACGCGCGCAGCGGGAGCACCGACTGAGCGCCGAAGGTGTGCCAAAGGTAAGCCCGTCTGCGCCCGTCCGCGCCTGGACCGCACCCAGCGCCAGGACCCCTGGCCCCCGCAGACCCCAGCCCACTCGCCGGACGTACGACGCCGCCACCCTCAACGCACTCAACGCCGGCAGAGTCCCGGGCTGCTACCGAGCCACCCCGAGATGCACCCACGGACCCTTCTGCTGCAACTCCTGCAAGTTCACCTGCCTCCGGACCTGCAATACATCTACACCAACCAAGACGAGCAACAGCAGCAGCCACCTGAAATGCATCCTGCTCAACACCCGCTCCGTCCACAGGCACGCCATCGAGATCTGGAACCTGCACGACACCACAGCCCCAGACGTCGCCTTCTTCACGGAAACATGGATGAACGCCTCCTCAGCGCCTGACATCGCCATCACCATCCCAGACGGCTACAAGATCATCCGAAGGGACCGCATCAACCACACCGGAGGAGGCATCGCCATCGTCCACAGGAACACCATCCGCATCACGACCAATACCGATGACACCCTCACAACCACCGAGCACCTGCACTTTCAAGTCCGCATCAACCCCAAGACCACCCTCAGAGGCACCCTTATCTACAGACCCCCTGGACAACGCACACAATTCAGCGAAGACATTGCCGACTTCATCAGCCCACACGCCCTCTGCTCCGCTGACTACATCCTCCTAGGGGACCTCAACTTCCACCTGGAGAACAACAACGACTGCAACACCACCACCCTGCTGGACAACCTCGCCAACCTGGGACTCAAGCAACTGGTGACCACCCCCACCCACTACGCCGGACACACACTCGACCCCGTCTTCTCATCCAGCAAGGACATCGCCTTCAGCCACGCCACCGGACTCCACTGGACGGACCACAGCTGCGTCCACTTCAGCTTCGCAAGGACCACGATCCACCACCACCAGCAACAGGCTGCACGCAGGAACTGGAACAAGATCACAGCCGACCAGCTCGCGTCCTCCCTGAGCATGAACCCTCCCACCAGCACAACGAACCCTAGCCAGGCGGCCACCAACCTCACGAACTCGATCAGCGACTGCGCAGACGAGGTCGCCCCCCTGAGGACCCCGCCCAGCAGACCCGGTAGCAAGAAAGCCCCATGGTTCACCGACGAACTCAAGAGCTCCAAGAAGAACTGCTGAGCCCTCGAGAGAACCTGACGCAGAGACCCAACACCGGACAACATGACTGCCCTCAAGCTCGCCACCCGAAAACACCACCAACTCATCTGCGCCACCAAGAAAACTGCATTCAAGGAACGACTGGATAACAACGCCCACAACAGCAAGGAACTCTTCAACATCCTCAAAGAGCTCTCCAATCCCAACGCCGGAAACAACGACATCACCCCTTCGCAAGACCTCTGCAACTCCCTCGCCTCCTACTTCCACAGCAAGATCGCGGACATACACAACAGCTTCAGCACTCAACCGACGATCACCACGACCGAACCACCGCCCCCCACCACCACCCTCCGCGCCTGGACTCCGATCAGCACCGAAGACACCGTCCGCACGATGAACTCCATCCACTCCGGATCTCCGACCGACCCCTGCCCTCACCACGTCTTCAACAAGGCCGACGCTATCATCGCACCCCACCTGCGGGACATCATCAACACCTCCTTCGACACTGCTACCTTCCCGGAGAGCTGGAAGCACACCGAACTCAGCGCTCTACTCAAGAAGCCATCGGCTGACCCCACCGACCTCAAAAACTACCGCCCCATCTCGCTGCTCCCGTTTCCTGCAAAAGTCATCGAGAAGACCGTCAACAAGGAGCTGGCCGCCTTCCTCGAGACGAACGGATCCCTCGACCCCTCGCAGTCTGGCTTCCAGGCCAACCACAGCACCGAGACCGCCCTGATCGCAGTCACCAATAACATCCGAGCGCTGCTCGACAACGGAGAAACAGCGGCCCTCATCCTCCTCGACCTCTCCGCGGCCTTCGACACTGTCTGCCATCGTACCCTAGTACAACGCCTCAGCAACGTCGGAGTCCAGGAGAAGGCACTGGAGTGGATCATCTCCTTCCTCGCCGGAAGGACACAGAGAATCCGCCTCCCTCCGTTCAGATCAGAAGCCACCGAGGTCATCTGCGGCATCCCTCAAGGCTCCTCGCTCAGTCCAACCCTCTTCAACATCTACATGAGCCCCCTCGCAGACATCGCACGCCAGCACAACCTCAACATCATCTCCTACGCCGACGACACCCAGCTGATCCTCTCCCTTACCAACGACCCCGCCACCGCCAGAGCCAACCTTCACGAAGGGATGAAAGAGGTAGCCAAATGGATGAAGAACAGCCGCCTGAAACTGAACTCAGATAAGACGGAAGTCCTCATCCTGGGATCCTCACCCTCCGCCTGGGATGACTCCTGGTGGCCCCCCGCCCTAGGCAGCGCACCCAAACCTACGGACCACGCACGCAACCTGGGCTTCATCCTGGACTCCTCCCTCTCCATGACCAGACAAGTCAACGCCGTCTCCTCGTCGTGCTTCAACATCCTGCGCATGCTACGTAAGATCTTCCGGTGGATCCCCACCGAGACCAGGAAGACGGTCACCCAGGCCCTCGTCACCAGCCGCCTGGACTACGGCAACACCCTCTACGCCGGAACCACCGCCAAACTCCAGAAGAGACTCCAGGGGATCCAGAACGCCTCAGCACGACTCATCCTGGACATCCCCGTCGCAGCCACATCTCCGGACACCTGAGAGATCTGCACTGGCTCCCGGTCAACAAGAGAATCACCTTCCGTCTCCTCACCCACGCACACAAAGCCCTACACAGCCAAGGCCCAGGTTACCTCAACAGCCGCCTCAACTTCTACGCTCCCAAACGCCAGCTTTGATCGACCAGCCTCGCCCTCGCCGCCGTCCCCCGCATCCGTAGAGCCACCACAGGGGGACGGTCCTTCTCCTACCTCGCCACCAAGACATGGAACTCCCTCCCCACCCACCTCCACCTGACCCAGGACCACCTCGCCTTCAGGAAGCAACTCAAGACCTGGCTGTTCCAGCAGTAGCAGAACCCCCCCCCCAGCGCCTTGAGACCCTCTGGGTAAGTAGTGCGCTATATAAATGCGATGATTGGTTGATTGATTGATTGGGCTTGTGGATGTATGGTGTCACAGACATGTGCACCTTATGAAGGGCACTTGTGTTTCCTTGGCCTGCCCCATGTGGTCCAGAATTGAATATTGGTTGGTCTTGAGGGATATTCTGGCAGAGTGCGAATTGGCTTACCTGACAAGATCACTATCTGATCATTCTTCTGCTTTGCTCAAGCTTGCGCTTCTTGGCGTCCCCAGCAGAACATTCTGTTGGCGACTACTGGCGGGGGTATTGCGCAACCAGGTCTTTCTTGAAGCGATTCAAGCAGCAATAACAGAATAATTTGCACTAAACGAGGGCTCAGTCCAGTCCCCTTCAACACTCTGGGAGGCATTTAGATCCGTTATCAGGGGTGAGTGTATTGCAAAGCAAGCAGGAGTTTTGCGATCATTATGTGGCGACCTTCACCGCCTTGAGCATGAAATCCAAGAGTTGGGACAGAAATTCTTTGTCATCCATCAGCAGGAGACTGTGGGTACTATCAGAGATAAAATGGCTGAGTTTGAAGAGGCGGCTGTCAGGGAGACACTCTACCTGGGGAAGGAGACTCGAGCCCAGCGATACGGCGAAACACTTGCTGGCCTTCTCAAGAAGCCTTGGGCTAGCAAATACATTTGCGAGCTCTGTAAACCAAACGATGACCTGGCAGTGGCCCAGGCTGCAGTCCAAACTGAGATGCTGTCATTTTATTTGTCCATATACGCTGCCACTTAGCTCTCCGTCCACCCTGACTTGATAACCTTTTTTGGTTCTATTCAGCTGCTCTGGCTAGAGATGAATAGATTATCTTGATGAACCCTTCTCTGTGGAGGAAGTAATCAGGGCAATCCATGCCCTCCCCAGCGATTAGAGTCTGGATGGCCCTACGGCAACATTCTATAAAGAATATGTTCATCTGCTGGCACCCCATCTCATCAACATGTATGCTGAATACCATTTTGAAACAGACAAGGATCCACTCGGCTGTGATTTGTACAGACCTCTATCAATGATCAATTTGGCTTATAAAATTCTGGCGAAGCTCATTGCTGGCCAACTGCTCCCTCTAATGGCCTTTAGTGCTACGTCCTGATCTGTGCGGTTTCATCCCAGGATGAACCACCTCGCACAACCTGCGCACCTATTTTGCCACTGTGCAGGAGATCAACCCTGAAACGCCCATGGCAGCAGTTTTCCTTGACGTCACTAAGGCCTTTGACACACCAGAATGTCCATATTTGTATGCCCTCCTGTGCTGACTATGTCTCAGCGCTAAATTCTTTAAACTGATTGCCCTCTTATACTCCTCTCGGTCAGCGCGCCTCTGCCTCAACAGCAAAGTACGTCCCCCCTTCCCTGGGAACCCTGTAGGAGTGTCCGCTGTCACCTCTGCTCTTTGCTATTGTGATGGAGCCATTGTTTGCCCCGTTGGGCCAGCACCACACCCATTGTGGTCTTGCGTTTGTGTCCAGGGGGATCATTGTATCCCTCTATGCGGATGATGTCACCCTATACGTTAAGCACCCTGCAGACAATTTAGACCCCTTAATTAGATAAATTGCACGGTTCGGCAGTCTCTCCGGGGTCACTATTAACTGGGGGAAATCGATAGTTTTTCCGATTACAGCAGCCACGGATAGGTTTCAATCAGAAATCCTCCTGAGCTGGGCTCTTGATCCAGTGAAGTACCTCAGGACCTGGTTGACCCAAAAGATTGATGTGCTGTGGCAGTGCATATATGGAAGACTTTTGGAATGGCTTGAGAGCCAGATTGGGCGCTGGATTTCGCTTCCGCTTTCCCTTGCTGGACGATTGGTCATTACCAAGATGGTTGTACTCCCCAAGTTTTTGTATGTGTTCACCAATCTCCCAATCCCCCTCACTTTGATTTTCAAATGACAGTTACGATCCAAGCCAATCACGCTTGCCTGGGCAGGTAACAGCCCAGGAATTCGTGGGAGGTCCTCACTCTGCCCTTTGAGCAGAGAGGTCTGGGGGAACATGATATGGCGCTCCATTATAACTGTGCCCTGGTCCAGTTTGGCTACCACTGAATTTTCTCCACCCCATTAATGGCGCATGTCGCACCTGAGCGTGACTGTGCTGCCCCTACACTGCTGAGCATGGTATTATGTAAGCGGCAGCTCAGACTGCGCGTGGTGGTGGACACTGTCAGCTGCACACTCTGGGCCTGGAGAGAACTTCACCGTAGAGCTCGCCTGACAGGACTTATCTCGCAACTGCAGGTTGAGCCTCATGCATTTCAAGTTCCTCCACTGAATTTACAGAACTCCCACATAGAGTAGGTTTGAGGGATGATGCGGGATGCGCTCGCTGCAGGGGGCCCGAAGCAGATTTCCTGCATTTGTCCTAGTCCTGCCTGGAGATCGCTGGCTTCTGGACATGTACTTTTGATGCTCTAGATGAAATGCTTGAATACCTGCTTGAGTGCCCCCCTCTAACGGCGCTTTTACACTATGTGCGACACGTCCCAGCCCCCGGAAGCTTGCAGCTCTGCTTCTTTTTTTTAAAAAAATTTAAAAAATATGTTTATTGAGCAGCTTGTCAGAACAATAAGCAAACATAGCCCCTAAAGAGAACGGGTGAACAAGTTGTCTGAGATAGTATATCCTGTACAAGTCATTATTTAGATATCAGAACAAACCCCAAATTGCAAATCAACCCACTCCCCCCACCCTCCGCCACCTACTGTGTCACTAGTATATACAATTGAGACATCTGGCAACAGTAGAGTGGGGCACCGTATAGTCTTACAGAGTTGTCCCTCACCTTCCATCCCGTATGCAGCATTCACCTGATCAGTAGAATATGTCAAATCCAGATTTGCAAGGAAATACCCAGAGAGGGGAGCCTAAAAGTCCTTTGGTCGGGATGCTTCAGGTAGCTCTTCCGCATATATTACCAATTGGTCCCTACAATACCGTAAATCGTGTAACCACTTTTTAATCGTTGGTACAGCCTTTGCCTCCCGGGTTTGTGCTACCACTCTCTTGGCAAACAGGGTAGATATGGCCACTAGCTGCCTATTACAGGGCTTAAGCTTCTGCACCCAGCCCAGCAGATTTACTTTAGGCACGCATCCAACAGGTTCCATAGTAATCTCAGTTAACACCTGCGTGACACGTACCCAAAATTTGGAGAGGCCTGCACAAGACCAGGCTAAGTGCATAAAATCTGCATCAGCTTGGCCGCATTGCACACACCACACACTTACACGCAAGCCAAACCTACATAATTGCGTCAGTGTGTCGTAAAGCTGGTGTAAATATTTTAAACGGATGATGTGAAGGTTGCAATTTGCCGTCAGGCACCCCGTTAATGCACAGCAAAACATCCAGGCTTCCAATATCAGCGTAGAGGACAGGAGATCATTCCACCTGTTATAAGAAGGGGATTCAGTTATCTCTCGTTCCGGAAAAGAGACACATTTTACAATTTGGTGATTAAGCTGCTTCGGTCCCCCCCCCCCCAACACCGCTCAAAGGGCTTGTGGTTCGTTAGGGAACTCGGAGTAAATGTCCCGAATCGCCTGCCGCACACGCACATAAGTAAACCCCAGCATCAATCCAGATTCCCGAACCACCTGCAGATCAGAAAAGGTCCAGAATCGACCCTTTTTATAGAAGTCGCCAATATGAGTAATCCCCACCGCACTTAATGTCTTCAGGGCAGTCGATTCCCTAGCCGTCAACATTTCAGGGTGTGCAGCAAGCAGTAAATTTGGAGCATACAAATAATCCAACTGTGCTCTAAGCGCAAGAGTTTTCCACGCTTGGCCGTGCAGTGAACCAGGCTAATTTCAGTGCACGGGCCTTCTCCCCCTCCCATTAACACAGCCGCCAATAGCGGCAACGCTAGTACAGAGTCTGCTTCAATTGCAGCGTGCAGTTGAAACTTCTGGGGGAAATACCAAAAATGAGCAAACTGCGCCTGGGCGCATAGGTAATATAAGCGCATATCGGGCGCCTTAATCCCACCTCAGTCAAAGGGCAGAGTCAATACATTCCAACTGCAACAGGGCTTTTTACCCCCCCAGACAAATGTTAAAATGGTTGACTGCAGTGCAGAAAACAGCGCTTTGTTCAGGCGGATAGGAATATTAACAAATAAATAAAGAAGTTTAGGCAAAAAAAGCCATTTTAACGACAGCTATGCGATCTGCAAGTGAAAGAGGAAGTTTAGCCCAACGCACAGCTTAATCTGTAATTTTATCAACGACCCGGCCATAATTAGCCGTGATCACCACCTTCGGGTCCCTATGTAACCATATGTCTAGATATTTCACTGGGTCGACCGAACATTTCAAAGGATATTCTAAGTCAAACTCTGTGGTACCTGCCGTTAGTGGAAATACGGTAGACTTAGCCCAGTTAATATCCAATCCAGAGTATCAATTAAATTTGACATATTCACGCAGGAGTGCAGATAAAAATGTGGCGGGTTCTCGGACATAGAGCAGCATGTCATTGGTATATAACAACACCACCAAAGGTCCCTGCCGAAACTGCAGCGCCGCCTGAGCGTGCAGTTGGCGCAGCTTGCACGCCAGAGGCTCAAGGGCCAATGCAAATAACATGGGCAACAGGGTGCATCCCTGCCGTGTGCCCCAAATAATAACAAAGGGAGTAGAAACCCATCCATTCACACAGCCAGATCCACGCTACTGGTGCAGTGTACAGGAGATGTATTCTTTTTTTTTTAAACGGTGGCAGGCCCATCCGCAGCAGGACCGTAAACATGAACTCCCACTGAAGGGAATCAAAGGCCTTAGTCGTGTCAAGGAGCACGACCACCGCCTGGAAATCCTGCTCAAAATAATGTAGAGTAGAGAAAATTGTACTGAGATTGTGCATTGTAGATCTTGAGTGCACAAACCCCGACTGGTCCGGTAGGACCAGTTTGGAAACTAGTTGCTGGAAACTGATCATGATCATCTTGGCCAATATTTGGCATCAATGTTTATAATAGAAAGGGGCCTTAAGAGTCACAAACATTCGCCTCCTTATCCGGTTTCAGAAGCATTACTATTAAAGTCTCCTTAAGGGAGAGAGGCAACTCTACCGAGTCATACGCCTCAGCAAATAGCTTTAGTAGGCACAGCGTGAGAACATCTACATAAGCCCTTGCAGGCCGGGAGAGACATAATGGCCTGCTTAACATCATCTTTGTCAAATGGCTGCGTGAGGTACTCTCAGTAATTTGGTGGTAGCCAGCCTAGTGCCACATCTTCCAAGTATGCATGGATATCCTCCGCCAACGGCGGTTCCTGGTCCCCATATAAGTCTGAATAATAGTCCAGCACTACTTTGCTAATCTCAGTATTGCCAAAATGTGCGACGCCCTCCCTGTCCAGCAGTTCAGTAATGTAGGCCTGGCTACGCGGGGGAGCAAACTTCTGTGCCAATAAGCGGCTAGGGCGTCCATCCTCCCCATAATACCAGGCAGTGCACCTCCGGGATCTGTGCGCCATTTCTTGATCCACTGTCTCGTTATGCTTAGCTACCAGATCACGGATTGAAGCCAGCGTCTCGGGGGCTGGATCACGAGCATAAGCCTGTTCCAGTGTAGCTATTTCCCCAGCCAGCTTTTGGATTCTGCGGCATAGATCTCGAAGGACCCCTGTCTACCACCAATACAAACACCACAAATTGTAACCATAAATGCTTCCCAAAGAACACCTTGATTTGATACAGTCCCAACATTTTCTGTGATTTTTTTTTGAATAGCCTCACCAACTGTATGCCTAAAAACCTGGTCCTTAAGGCATGATGGTTGCAGTCACCACAAGAACGTAGGATTTTCATAACCAGGAACCCCTAGCTCTAAGAGAACAGGCAAATGATCTGATAGTGTGTTAGCTGGGTGTTGGACATCCATAACCCAAATGCAAGCGGACTCTGACAACAACCAATAGTCCAGCCGGGACCACATACCATGTACCGTAGAGATAAACATGCTCTCCCTTGCCCCTGGGTGCCTCACACGCCAAATATCATGCATGTTCCTGGCTTCCAGTATACCCAGAAGTATACCCAGAAGTGCAGTAGAGGTTAGTCTAGGCCGTGCTACCCTGGCTCCTAAACTGTAAGCATGCACATCCAAACAAGTGTTAAAATCCCCCCCCCCCCCCCCAGATAATCTCAGCAGCGGGGAAAGCTGAGATGCGACGCAACACATCCGCAAAAAATGGGTGATCATCCACATTTGGACCATATACATTTGCCAAGAGCACTCTCGCACTCCCGAGTGTTCTATGCACAATGGCTAGCCGGCCTTGATCATCTGTCGTGGTGCCATGAACCTGAAAAGAGACTCCCTTCTTGACAAGTATCATCACCCCTGGGAATAGGAAGAATAGGATGAGACAATCCGAACCCCAGCCCACCGAGTTCCTACATTCTGTTCAGATAATGTTCTAAGATGAGTCTCCTGTAGCATTGCTACGTGAAAATTCAGCCTGTCAAGGCACGCTATCACAGTTTGTATCTTTTTAGGACTGTAAGACCCCATACATTCTATGTGAGAAATCTAAAGTTACCACTCATAAGGCTCTGGGAAAATCGTAAATACATATACTAAGTAAATTATTATGAACATTGCGCCAGGAGACAACATCATGGGTCTTCTTGGAACTGTTAAGGCCATATAGATTCCAAATTTGGAATTTAAGAGTACCAGTCATGAGTCTTGAAGAAGCCGAGATGCATAGATATACATAGATGCATAGAGATACAAAGGACATTATTCCAAATCTTGTGCCAGAAGTCAGACATAAGCAATCAGATAGTGCCAACTGCACCCCATCCATCTCCCCCACTGACCCCCCACCTACTTCAGCCTCCCCAATGTGCCAAAGCCATCTCATTGTTGGTAAATTAAACCCCACCAAAAAGATGTGACCCAACTCAATCCCAGCGGTACAAAAGGGGGTGGTGATGGACGGAGTATCTGAACCAATCAAGCACTCCCACCCAGTCAACAGGTCTGGGTTTAATCCATCACCATTCTTTAGCCCACTCTGCCACACCAGTTCAGACATGGCCATATGCAAATCAGTCTGACTCTGTGCCTCATAGGAACAGAACTGCCAAGCCACTCCTTCCCTGGACCGGAAACAAGCTTCCTAGGACTGGTTTCTGGCATTACAGCCCCAACTCAATCCCAGCCAACCCAACCAATAAATTAATATAACTAAGCACAGATGGGGTACTCCCATGAGGGGGGGTACAAGCGCATCTAACCTCCCATCTAGTATGAGGTGGCTGAGGGTCATGGTAGCTAAGCCCCTCACACAATAGTGCAGTGTCCCCTATCCCCCGGTCGGAGAAAAGCACATATCGGCATTAGATCTCACACATACCTACATGGGAAGAAAAGGAATAGTTGGAGGCAACAATGCTACAATATACTGAGACAATCATCCAAACTGCAACATATATACAGGCTTTTAGAACCCTACTGTTCCTCAGTGTCTAAAGGCACCTGAAACTCTCGCCTTGCTCGTTTCAAATGCTTAGCGTGTCCAAGGGCAGCCTTAAGGTTAGTGAAGAGACCCCTTCAGAGTGTAGAAACTTTTTTGTGGCAGCAAACTACCTCCTTGCAGCCTGCACCGCAACTGTGAAATCAGGAAAGAATGAGAGAGCATTGCCCTGGTGCACAATGTTCCACTTGTCACAGGCCATATGTAAAATCACATCTCAATCCCTATAATTTAAAAGTCATGCTATGATTGGGCAAAGTAGAGCACCCAGAACAGGCCGCGCCTCGAGTGATCTATGTGCCTGTTCGACTATAAACATAGGTGACAACTGTTCAGCGCCAAAGATATCCTTTATTAAGACTCGACGAACAGTTCCATCTTGCCAACATTCTTAGATTCTGGAAGACCCGTTATGCAAATGTTGTTACTTCGGGAATGTGCCTCCAAGTCCTCACTCTTAGCCTAGATTAAAGAGAGAACCTTCTCCATGTTCAATGTCTTCCCTGTGACCTCTCTTAGTCCGTCCTTCGTCGCCGACACCCGCTGTTTCACTTCACCCATGCGAGCACTGTGTTTCTCAAGTTGGATGACATATGGTCCAAGCGATGGTTCACTGCAGCCATCGTCCCCAAGGGAGACTGCAAACTGCGCTGCATGGCCTGTAGTGTTGTCTCGAGGGTAGGTGAGCCAGCCACCCAGTCAGCCTCAGAGTCCAAGGCCACTCTCTGCGTGGTCTTAGAGGATTTGAGCGCCTCAAAGGTGAGACAACGTTGAGTTTTGTCCGTTCGCCCCATAGCAAGAGGCAGCACGTGTCCGCATGCCCAACAAGCTCAACTATAATGATTCTTGCAAACCGAGATCCCAAAAGGGCGGTGTCTACAGTTAGTTAGCCCCTCATGTGACAAATATGGGTAGCTCAAGCACCACTGCTGGGGGAAGGACTACAGATCCGTTGGTACACGATTGCGCCAGATGCATAGATTCCCTCAAAGATGAGCACCTCTCCACCTAAGAGATGCCAGTACAGCGCAGAACACACTTTTGCTGGTGCCCTGTAACCCCCAGTCAGTTTATTAATAAAGTTGTTTAAAAAAATTCAGTAGTCTTGTTAACTCAAATACAATTTTAAAAATGACATCAACTTCTTCAGTACCCCAAACGTCTCCATTTGTATCAACCATTCACCCTCAATTCTCCATACCCCACCCTTATTCTTCAAACTGTCATTCACAGTTTTCCTTGCATACCCCTAGTCTCACTACCACTTCCCCTACCAGACAACCTCCAAATGCAGCCTCCTTGACTGGTTAAACATTTCCATCACATCTTCCCTTCCCCTGGGATCCCCTCCTCTCTCCCCCAAAGCGTTGGATATGCCTTCATCTGACTCTCCAAATCTCTAACCACCACCACCCAGAAAAACCCCTGCCCTCAAGGACAGCCCCATTCAACTGGTTCAAGCATAAACTCCTCTACACCACATTTGCTTGTTCCAGAGCTTCCCCACCATGTCACGTAATACCATTAAGTAATATGTATTCCCAACTTAGGAAGATGAATCACATTATTACTATACAGCAACTGATCCTGTTCTTTAATGCCACCATGTGATTAAACTTTGATGTCCATTTGCACACAAAAAAGCTTCACCACCCTCTTGAGCTTCCTCCTGGCCTTATCAATGGCAGCGTGCTTCACTGCTCCTTTCCAGTGTCTCCTAGGCACAAATTCAGTCCACCGCAGGCAGGTTCCTGCAAATTATCTCCTAATCAGCCTCGAATTGTGCTTCATGTGCTGCAAAAGTGTCAGGCTTAACAACTTGACCAAATTATTTCCCCCCAAGTGTTTGAAGAACATGTCCATACACCCCCTTTGGGGCACAGGCTCGCTAAGAAAGTTAAAAGGTTTCTCCATCTCATCCTGCCCTTACCCCACCATATCACCTCAAGCCTGTTACTTAGTAGTCCAAGGCTCCTGCGATAAACCAGCGGATCCGCGCATGTAGAAGCCAATTGAACAATGAAATGTCCCACTATACATGTCACCACTTTATCTGTCCATTGGCCACTCACACACCCTACAGTGGAAAACAAAGCATTAGTTAAGTGCCCCAAACTCCTGTGCACCCCCTCGTGCCCTCCACGCCTTCATTTTTGGGCAGAGCGCTCACAGCACCTAGACTTCCAACGCTCAATCTGCTTAATGCAACCCCAATCCCACCCCAATTGTGCCGCAGCCATGGCTGCACAAATTCAATAGGAATGCATCCCATACTTGGCAGGACCCACCCCACTTTCCACAGCGCCATTCGCAAAACTGCCAACAGATAAAAAGCAGTAATCCTCCTACCCCCTTCATGACAAAAGACTTCAACCTGCTGATGCCTAGGCCACAACAAAAACTGCGGCCATTCCCCTACCGGCCATGAGTCCAAGCTGCTCCCTTGTCTGAGCCACACCCATCTACATCTCCCTGCCTGATCAGTCTTAGAACTAAACAACCAACTCCACACTTGAGACCCTTCCAGGCGAACTTCGTCATGCAACACCTCACTTCCCTGAACAGACCCCCACAATTCTGAAATGCGAAATGCCCCATAGATCAACCACAGCATGCATATTGTATAAACCAACAACTTCAAAATGAACATAACAAAAATATGGTAGAACCCCCAGGAGGTGTCATAACAAATCAAATGTTATGGCCTCTCTAGTCACTGAACCCCTCTCCCTCTCCCACCCCTTCAAAATCCTCCCCAACAGCTTACCTCTTGCCAGGTCCTCTCCCCCAAAAACTTGCAATAAAAGGAAATACAGGCCAGCTTCCGTGATATGGTTTTGGAAGAAAGACTGTTATCAATCAAATACAAAAAAAAACTGAGTACCCTCTCTCCCCTGCCTACTTGGTCCTGCACCGACTGTGTCCGCAAATTCCACGCAAAACTCTGACCATAACATCCCCTGAGATCATAAGCTTTGTACCTGTATACCAAATCCACCACAGTCATGTTGTCCATTTTAGAGAGTTCTGTTAGCCAACCCCCCCACACAACACCAAAGCCGCCAACAAGGGAAAGAACCCTTGACGCAACCATGGCTCAGAACACTGCTCTACACACCACCTGCCCTTGTAGTGGCCTCAGATGAGATTCAGAAGCTGTTGGATATGGGAGGACAAGCTGCACTGATCCTCCTGGGCCTCTCAGCCACGTTCCATACGGTTAACCATGAAGTTCTAATTGAATGACTTGAGAGGGTTGGCATATGCGGTGCATCATTATCTCTTTATAAGTCTTTTGGTACACAGTCAAAATATTGAGTCCTACTGGAGAAGTGTGGCTCACTGGTTAGAGGCGGCAAACCCTGAAGCAGAGATCAGGCCCGGGATCAGGGTTCAATTCCCAATGTGGCAGGGTCTAAGATCAATGTCCGCGGACTCGATAATTCTCGCTTTGGCGCCTTCTCTAATCATGGGCCCCACGCTGCAACTCTGGGCAATAGCTTGCTTAATCTCCACATCGGCCCCACCAGAGCTGGGATGCCTGGCTCCGCCCCTCACCGGGAGAGCCAGGAAGGGTTCCACAGCCTAAACGCTATATAAATCAATAACTATAACTATAATTGTCGACCTACACAAGTATCGTGTTGCAAATATCGAAGGTACAGAATTTCGATGTCAAGAATATCGTTGGACAGAATATCGACCCAAAGGTCAGTAATATCAAATTTTTTATATCGATGTAAGTAATATCGAAGTTAGTAATATTGATAGGTTATATATCGATGTAACTAATTTCGATGTTACTAATATCAATATTTGTATTATTTTTATGTTTTCATTTATGTATGTGTAATATATTTTTGTTAAATATTTTTTTTATTATTTGTGTATTATTTTTATATATTAATAATGTTATTTTTTAGTACATTTTATGTTTTAGTACTGGAGCAGGTTGTGGGTTTATAGGGGAATAGGGTGGAAAGTAATTTAAATATAAAAAATTAATTATAAATTTTTAGGAATTATAAATTAATTTTAATTAATGTATGTTTTTATTTCTGTAGCGGGTTGTGGGTTTATAGGGGAATTAGATGGGAAGTAATTTAATTGTAATTAATGAATGATTTATTTTATTTTATGGATATGTATTTTTGTTATTAATTATTAATAAGCAATTAATTATTTTAATTGATTAATTAATTATTAATTGGCAATTAATTATATTAATTGATAAATTGATTATTAATTGGCCATTCATTTTTAATTGATAAATTAATTATTTAATTGGCATTTAATGTTCTTTTTAAGTAAATTTTATGTTTTAGTACCGGAGTGGGTTGTGTGTTTATAGGGGAATAGGGTGGGAAGTAATTTAAATATACTAAATTAATTATTAATTTATAGGAATTATAAATTATTTTTTATTGATTTTGTTTCTATTTCTGTAGTGGGTTGTGGGTTTATAGGGGAATTGGGTGGTAAGTAATTTAATTGTAATTAATTATTAATTTTTTTGTTATGGATAAATAATTTATTTTAAATTAAATATTAATTGACAATTAATTATATTAATTGATAATTTGTTTTATTGGTAATTAATGTATTTAATTAACACATTTTTTAAATTGGTAATTCATGTTTGTAATTAGGAAATAATTTTTTACAATGGTAATTCATTTTTTAATAGGTAAATAATTGTGTTAATTGGACTTAATATTTTTAATTGGTAATTATTTCTTATTAATTGGAAAATATTTGTAATTAATTGATAATCAATATTTTATTTAAAAAAGTATTTGGTATATTGTTTAATAATTTTTAATTGTGAATTAATTGTAAATCATATTTTTATGTAATGAAATGTATTTAATTATTTAATATTTATTATTTGGTGAGTAATATTTAATAATTAATATTAATTGGTATTTGTTGATAAGTTATTGTTAATTAATTATTCAAATGTAATTGCTTTTAATAATTATTAATTGTTTGTAAATGATGTAGATTTATTTAAAAATGTAATTATGCATTATTTTAAATATAAAAATTATATATAAGTATGTTAAATCTAAATTCTACGCTATCAAACGCTTTCCCTACTGTTGCACCCTCTGGAGATGGAATAGTAATTTTTACCCTTACGCTATCCAACGCTTTCCCTACTGTTGCACTCACTGGAGTGGGAATAGTAATTTTTACCCACCTGCTATTCAACGTTTTCTCTACTGTTGCACTCTCTGGAGTGGGAAAAGTAATTTTTACCCCTACGCTATCCAACGCTTTCCCTACTGTTGCACCCTCTGGAGTTGGAATAGAAATTTTAACCCCTACGCTATCCAACGCTTTTTATACTGTTGCACCTTCTGGAGTTGGAATAGTAATTTTTACCGTTACGCTATCCAACGCTTTCCCTACTGTTGCACTCACTGGAGTGGGAATAGTAATTTTTACCCACCCGCTAGCCAACGTTTTCCCTACTGTTGCACTCTCTGGAGTAGGAATAATAATTTTTCCCCCTAGGCTATCCAATGCTTTCCCTACTGTTGCACCGTCTGGAGTTGGAATAGTAATTTTTACCCTTACGCTATCCAAAGCTTTCCCTACTGTTGCTCCCTTTCGAGTTGGAATAGTAATTTTCACCCCTACGCTATCCAACGCTTTCCCTACTGTTACACCCTCTGGAGTTGGAATAGCAATTTTTATCCCTACGCTATCCAACGCTTTCCCTACTGTTGCACCCTTTGGAGTTGGAATAGTAATTTTTACCCTTACGCTATCCAACGCTTTCCCAACTGTTGCGCCCTCTGGTGTTGGAATAGTAATTTTTACCCTTACGCTATCCAACGCTTTCTTACTCTTGCACCCTCTGGAGTTGGAATAGTAATTTTTACCCTTATGCTAACCAACGCTTTCCCTACTGTTGCACTTACTGGAGTGGCAATAGAATTTTTTACTCCTACGCTATCCAAAGATTTCCCTACTGTTGCACCCTCTGGAGTTAGAATAGTAATTTTTACCCTTACTCTATCCAACGCTTTTGCTTTCCCTAGTGTTGCACCCTCTGGAGTGGGAATATAAATTTTTACCCACCCGCTATCCAACGCTTTCCCTACTGTTGCACTCTCTGGAGTGGGAACAGTAATTTTTACCTCTACGCTATCCAACGCTTTCCCTACTTTTGAACTCTCTGGGGTGGGAATAGTAATTTTTACCCCTATGCTGTTTAATTCTTTCCCTACTGTTTAATTTTCTGGAGTGGGAACAGTAATTTTACATTCTACGCTATCCAATGTTTTTATTAATGTAGTTTGTTTGGGACTTTAAATAGAATTTTTATTTATTTATGTATTTAATATTTTTTGTATTATTTTAGATAATGTTGTATTTAATTAACTTTTAAAATATTGAAAGTATATTTCATTTTTTTAATTTAATAAATATAATTAAATATTTTTATTATGTTATTATTTTATGTGTGTAGATGTATTTGTAATTTATGGTATTTGTTAATAATTTATAATTATTAAAATAATTAATAAATATTGTTATTAAGTAAGTATATATTATATATGGTATGTTTATTTTTAATTAAAGTTTTATTATTAAATATGTATTATTTATTAATTTTAAACATTATTTAATATGTTTAAATATGTTTAATTTATTTATGAGTATTAGTTACTTTATTTAACTTTTTTTTTTTACAGAAAAAAATGATATTTTTAATTACGATATTTTTAACATCGATATTTTAGTTTCGATATTTTTGTACTTACCATGTTGTAGATAGGGTGTTGATATACTTGCCGTCGATATTCCAGCATCGATCTTGCTGTAGGTCGATATTCTGTCCGTCGATATTCTGTCAGAGATTCAGTCCTTTCTTACAAACCAAGTTCACATAGTGGAGTTTAACATAGGTAAATATGATTCATTTTCCCAAACTTGTGGGGTGCCACAGGGATCCTTCCTGTCCCCTACTTTATTTAACATCTACATTGCCCCACTGGTACAATGCGTCAAATCCTTTGGCTATCTCCTATGCTGACGGCACTCAAATAATTGTGTCGATCCCTGATGATAACGGTGCCACAGCTTTAAATCTTAATCAATGTCTTACCCAGGTATCATTTAAGCAGAAACAGTGTCTAAAACGTAATGTTGATGAAACAGATGTGATTCTTTTTGGTAATTACACAAACTTATGGAACTCTGATTCGTGGCCTATGAACTTCAGAACGCTGTCTACCCCTGTTCCTAAGGTAAAAAATCTTGGACTCATATTTGATAATCACATAAATATCTCTCAGCAAAATAATATCATCACCTCTACTTGTTTTCATATCATTAGATTGTTAAAAAAGATCTTTCCTTTTATTCCTCTGGATCTCCAAAAGACTGTTGTTGTGCCCTCATCTTTTCCACTAATGACCCTCCCGCCCCTTTAGACTGATGTCCTAGAGCCACTGAGTGTCCCTTCGGTTTTGCCAACCAGCTGCAAATCTCACCGATTGGCATCATCGACCATCCACCCTCCAGGCTGCACCAACCCGGCTGGGCCTCCTTCACCTTTGACCCCATTTGTCATCTCAGCTCTCACTGGCCCCATTACACCCTCTTCTGCATCCGGAACCTACAGCCAACAACTCCCGCTGAACTGAGACTGCCCCGCACCTACTGAACCTGATTCCTCCGCAAAAGGGTGGGCCCTCAACCTTTTTATCACGCTGCCCCTTTTCTATCGCCACTTCCCTTACCCTGCACATGCTCCTCCATGCCTCTCAATATCCTGCACTGTTCCCAGATCTTAGCTTCTATGCCTACACTCTGCCACCGAGACTTCTGACCTTGCCCCAACTCCACTGGTCCCTGCTTCACCTGCATTGTAACCCCACCAGTGCCTGTCACCTCCATTGAGCCTTTGCTACTGCCTGCCACATGAGCCTGGGAAACACCCTTCTTCTTTTTCTTGGACCCAGAGCCTCCAGCTGACCTTGGGCTTTCCTCCTTCTCACCAAAGCTACTGGTATATGTCCCCCAAGGCCTCTCCTCCTCTCCCATACCAGAATCCTTAGGCACACCCTCCGGCGCTTTGGCTGTTATTGCACACCCCACCTGGCCTGCCCCATCAACTTGCTTCACATCCCCCGAGTCGAACCCTGAGCCAGTACTTACGCCTTCAGCTCCCCCCCCGGCATCTTCACTGCGAGCCTCCCTACAATGCTGCCCACGTTTTGCCATCAGCAGAGGTTTGCAGAGATCACTTGCTCGCTGTAAAGATGGTAGTTGATGGCGTGGGAGTGACACCCACATTCACTTACCTCTCGCTGGTCTCTAGAGTCCAGGAGAGGTAGCAGACTACTATCCTCCTGACCATGGAATTTGAGGCCTAATGTTTCACTGACGTGATAACAGAGCTGTGAAAAAACGATATTTAATACCCATGTTTCTGCTACAGGTTTCATATGGAATCTATACATGGTGATGCTGTTCAGAGTTTCGAAGGTAGAGTTTACCTCAATAAAATTATTTACAGACCAGCATAATCAGGGGATAACATCAATCATTCAAGTCGTACTTGTAGAGCATGGTTTGTCACCCGTGAGGGTATCCAGGTGCTTGCTGTTGTTAAAGAACCAGGTCTTGAGCCCCTTCCTGAAGTTGGTCAGCGAGGGTCTGTTGCGAAGGTGGAGGGGGAGGGTGTTCCAGGATTTGGCTGTGAGATGAAAGAAGGAACGTCCTCGGCACAGCAGCAGTGTATGCAAGGGATCTGCGCAAGGGCGAGGTGTACAGAGCAGAGGTTTCTGGGCCGTTGGTTGTTTATGTAGATGGGTCCTTGGTCTTAGAGGGCTTTGTAGGCATTGGTCAGGAGCTTGAAAGTGCCTCTCTTCTGGACCGGAAGCCAGTGAAGGTCTTTCAGATGTTGACTAATGTGGGTTCTCTTGTGTAGGTTGAGTATCAGTCTGGCAACTGCGTTCTGGATTGTCTGGTGTTTTTGCATGAGCTAAGTGATGGTGCCGTAGTCCTGTCAGCTGGTGTTAAGGGTTTGTGTTTCCATCTCCCTGGTGCTGATGGGGAGCCACGTGAAGATTTTGCAGAGCATGTGGAAAAAGGCTGAGGAGACTGTGTTGACCTGACGTTTCATAGAGAGTTCGCTATTGAGGATGATGCTGAGGTTGCAAGTGTGGTCTTGCAATGTGGGGATGGGTCCGAGTTCCATTGGCTACCAGGAGTCGAGGTGTGATGGGCTGAGAGCAAGAGGGCGAGCTAGGTGTCGTCGGCATATGAGATGATGTTGATGTTCGGTGATCTGACAATGTCTATGAGTGGAGTCATGCAGTCGCTGAAGAGAGTAGGGATGAGGAATGAGCCTTGGGGAACACGGCTGATGGTGTGCTTGGCTTGTGATGTGAAGATAGGAAGGCAAACTCAATTGGTGAGTCCCTTGAGAAAGAATGCCATCCACTTGAGTGTGTCAATCTATGATACCAATCTGGCAAAGGATATTGATGAGAGTGTGGTGGGAGACAATGTCGAAGGCTGTGGAGAGGTCAAGCAGGATCAGGATGTTTGATTCTCCTCTGTTGAGTAGGGTACGGGTGTTGTCTGTTGCAGCGATCAGAGCTGTCTCAGTGTGGTGTTTAGTTCAGAAGCCAAATTGTTTGAAATGATCCAGTAGGTTGTTTCTCTCCAGGTGTTCGGTGAGTTGAAGGTTATTGGCTTTAGATAACTTATTGACCTTGTCTGCACTTTATTTTACTTGTTGCAGAAAGAATGCTTATACAATTGTAAATTGTTTAATTGCTGAGGCATTCAAACTGGAGTGTGGTCTGTTTAGATCCATGGCACTCACAGTACGTCCCATCAGCGGCCTGGCAGGCCTTCATTGGTGGCCCCCGGACCTTGCAATTAATGTACCCATGGCTTCCCAGAGAGAGAGAGTGAGTGGAGAGAGAGAGTGAGTGGAGAGAGAGAGAGAGAGACAGTGGAGTGAGAGTGGAGAGAGAGAGAGAGAGAGAGAGAGAGAGAGAGAGAGAGAGAGAGAGAGAGGAGAGAGTGGAAAGAGAGTAGAAGAGAGCCTGGCTGAGAGACTGACTACCTGAGAGACTGATTGACTGAGACAGAGAGACTGGTGAAGAGAGAAAGACTGATTCAGAGAGAGAGGGAAAGAGACTGACTGAGAGAGGAGAGAAAGACTGACAGAGAGAAGAGAGAGACTGACTGAGATAGAGTCAGAAAATGGCTGACAGAGAGAGAATGACTGAGAGAGACAGACTGACTGAGGGAGAGAGAGACTGACAGAGATAGAGACTGATAGAGAGAGTGAGACAGACAGAGAGAGAGACTGAATGACTGAGAGAGAGACTGACAGAGAGAGAAACTGGCTGACTGAGAGAGAGACTTACTGAGCGAGAGACTGACAGAGGGAGAGAGGCTGACTGAGAGAGAGAGAGACTGACAGAGAGAGACTGACTGAGAGAGTGAGGCTGACTGAGAGAGAGGCTGACTGAGAGAGACTGGCTGACAGAGAGAAAGACTGACTGACTGAGACTGCCAGAGATAGACTGACTGAGAGTGAGAAAGACTGACTGACTGAGAGAGAGAGACTGACTAAGAGAGAAACTGACTGAGAGAGAGACTGACAGAGAGAGAGAGAGAGAGAGAGACTGACTAAGAGAGAGACTGACAGAGAGAGACTGACTGATAGAGAGAGAGAGACTGACTGACAGAGAGAGACTGACAGAGAGAGAGAGACAGACACGGAGAGAGACAGACATAGAGAGAGACTGACTGAGAGACTGACTGACTGAGAGAGAGACTAATTGACTGAGAGAGAGACTGACAGAGACTGACTGACTAAGAGAGAGACTGACTGGGAGAGAGACTGGCTGAATGACTGAGATAGAGAGAGAGAGAGTGACTGAGCGAGAGAAAGACTGACAGAGAGAGACTAATAAGAGAGAAACTGACACAGAGAGAGACTGACTTATTGAGAGACTGACTGAGATAGAGACAGGCTGACAGGGAGATAAATTGACAGAGAGAGAGACTGAGTGACTGAGAAAGAGACTGACTGACAGAGAGAGACTGACAGAGAGAGAAACTGACAGAGAGAAAAACTGACAGAGAGAAAAACTGACAGAGAGAGACTGACTGACAGAGAGAGAGACTGACTGACAGAGAGAGACTAACTGACAGAGAGAGAAACTGACAGAGGGAGAGACTGACATAGAGAGAGAGAGAGAGAGAGAGAGAGAGAGAGAGAGAGAGAGAGAGAGAGACTGACAGAGAGTGACTGACTGATAGAGAGAGAGACTGACTGATACAGAGAGAGACTGTCTGACAAAGAGAGAGACTGACTGACAGAGAGAGACTGACTGACAGAGAGAGAGAGAGACAGACAGGGAGAGACAGACAGAGAGAGAGAGAGATGGACTGAGAGATTGACAAAGAGAGAGACTGGCTGACTGAGAGAGAGACTTACAGAGAGAGAGAGACTGACAGAGAGAGAGATGCTGACTGAGAGAGATAGACTGACAGAGAGAGACTGACTGACAGAGAGAGAGGCTGACTGAGAGAGAGGCGGACTGAGAGAGACTGACTGACAGAGAGAGACTGACTGACAGAGATAGACTGACTTACTGGGGGGAGAGAAAGACTGACTGATTGAGAGAGAGAGACTGACAGAGAGAGAGAGAGACTGACAGAGAGAGAGAGAGAGAAAGAGAGAGAGAAAGAGAGAGAGACTGACAGCGAGAGACTGACAGAGAGAGAGAGACTGACTTACAGAGACTGACTGATAGAGAGAGACAGATAGAGAGATAGAGAGTGAGGGAGAGAGAGAGAGAGAGAGAGAGAGAGAGAGAGAGAGAGAGGCAGAGAGAGAGACTGACTATGAGACTGACTGACTGGGAGACTGATTGGCTGAGAGAAAGACTGACAGAGACTGACTGACAGAGAGAGACTGGCTGACTGAGGGAGAGCGAGAGAGAGAGCGACTAAGAGAGAGAGAGGGGCTGACAGAGAGAGAGTGACTGAGAGAGAGAGAGAGGGAGAGAGAGAGACTGACAGAGAGAGGCTGACAGAAAGAGAAACTGACAGAGAGAGAGACTGACTGACAGAGAGAGAGACTTACTGACAAAGAGAGACTAACTGACCGAGAGAGAGACTGACAGAGAGAGACTGACAAAGAGAGAAACTGACACACAGAGAGACTGACTGATTGAGAGACTGACTGAGATAGAGACAGGCTGACAGAGAGAAATTGACAGAGAGAGAGACTGAGTGACTGAGAAAAAGACTGACTGACTGAGAGAGAGACTGACAGAGAGAGAAACTGACAGAGAGAAAAACTAACAGAGAGAGACATACTGACAGAGAGAGACTGACTGACAGAGAGAGAAACTGACTGACAGAGAGAGAAACTGACAGAGAGACTGACATAGAGAGAGAGAGAGAGAGAGAGAGAGAGAGAGAGACTGACAGAGAGTGACTGACTGATAGAGAGAGAGAGACCGACTGATACAGAGAGAGACTGTCTGACAGAGAGAGAGACTGACTGACAGAGAGAGACTGACTGACAGAGAGAGAGAGACAGTGGGAGAGAGACAGAGAGAGAGAGACGGACTGAAATATTGACATAGAGAGAGACTGGCTGACTGAGAGAGAGACTTACAGAGAGAGGGAGAGAGAGACTGACAGAGAGAGAGAGAGAGGCTGACTGAGAGAGATAGACTGGCAGAGAGAGACTGACTGACAGAGAGAGAGAGAGAGGCTAACTGAGAGAGAGGCTGACTGAGAGAGACTGAATGACAGAGAGAGAGAGACTGACTGAGACTGACAGAGATAGACTGACTGACAGGGGGAGAGAAAGACTGACTGACTCAGAGAGAGAGAGACTGACAGGGAGAGAGACTGACAGAGAGAGGCTGACAGAGAGAGAGACTGACATAGAGAGAGAGAGAGAGAGAGAGAGAGAGAGAGACTGACTTACAGAGACTGACTGACAGAGAGAGAGAAAGAGAGAAAGAGAGAGAGACTGACTAGGAAACTGACTAACTGGGAGACTGATTGACTGAGAGAAAGACTGACAGGGACTAACTGACTGAGAGAGAGACTGACTGAGGGAGAGCGAGAGAGAGAGTGACAGAGAGAGAGAGGGACTGATAGAGAGAGAGTGACTGAGAGAGAGAGAGGGAGACTGACAGAGAGAGGCTGACAGAAAGAGAAACTGACAGAGAGAGACTGACTGACAGAGAGAGAGACTGACAGAGAGAGACTGACAAAGAGAGAAACTGACACAGAGAGAGACTGACTGGTTGAGAGACTGACTGAGATAGAGATAGGCTGACAGAGAGAGAAACTGACAGAGAGAGAGAGACTGAGTGACTGAGAAAGAGACTGATGAGAAAGAGACTGACTGACTGAGAGAGAGACTGACAGAGAGAGACACTGACAGAGAGAAAAACTGGCAGAGAGAGACTGACTGATAGAGAGAGAGACTGACTGACAGAGAGAGAAACTGACAGAGAGAGAGACTGACATAGAGAGAGAGAGAGAGAGACTGACAGAGAGTGACTGACTGATAGAGAGAGAGAGACTGACTGATACAGAGAGAGACTGTCTGACAGAGAGAGAGACTGACTGACAGAGAGAGACTGACTGACAGAGAGAGAGACAGTGAGAGAGAGAGAGACAGACAAAGAGAGAGAGACGGACTGAGAGATTGACATAGAGAGAGACTGGCTGACTGAGAGAGAGACTTACAGATAGAGAGAGAGAGATAGAGAGAGAGAGAGAGAGAGGCTGACAGAGAGAGAGAGGATGACTGAGAGAGATAGACTGACAGAGAGAGAGTGACTGACAGAGAGAGAGAGGCTGTCTGAGAGAGAGGCTGACTGAGAGAGACTGACTGACAGAGAGAGAGAGACTGACTGATTGAGACTGACAGAGAGAGACTGACTTACAGAGACTGACAGAGAGAGACAGATAGAGAGAGACAGAGTGCGAAAGAGAGAGAGAGAGATAGAGAGAGAGACTGACTAGGAGACTGACTGACTGGGAGACTGATTGACTGAGAGAAAGACTGACTGACTGAGAGAGAGAGAGAGACTGACTGACAGAGAGAAACTGACAGAGAGAGAGACTGACATAGAGAGAGAGAGACTGACAGAGAGTGACTGACTGATAGAGAGACTGACTGATACAGAGAGAGACTGTCTGACAGAGAGAAAGACTGACTGACAGAGAGAGACTGACTGACAGAGAGAGAGAGACAGTGAGAGAGAGACAGACAGAGAGAGAGAGAGACGGACTGAGAGATTGACATAGAGAGAGACTGGCTGACAGAGAGAGACTTACAGAGAGAGAGAGAGAGAGAGAGAGAGACTGACAGAGAGAGAGGCTGACTGAGAGAGATAGACTGACAGATAGACACTGACTGACAGGGAGAGAGAGGCTGACTGAGAGAGAGGCTGACTGAGAGAGATTGACTGACAGAGACAGAGAGACTGACTGACTGAGACTGACAGAGATAGACTGACTGACTGGGGGAGAGAAAGACTGACTGACAGAGAGAGAGAGAGAGACTGACTGAGAGAGAGACTGACAGAGAGAGAGAGAGACTGAGAGAGAGAGAGAGAGACTGAGAGAGAGAGAGAGAGAGAGAGAGAGAGAGAGAGAGAGAGAGAGAGAGAGAGAGTCTGACAGAGAGAGAGAGAGAGACTGGCAGAGAGAGAGAGAGAGAGAGAGAGAGAGAGAGGCAGAGAGAAGGACTGACTAAGAGACTGACTGACTGGGAGACTGATTGACTAAGAGAAAGACTGACAGAGACTGACTAGGAGAGAGACTGACTGACTGAGGGAGAGCAAGAGAGAGAGTGACTGAGAGAGAGAGAATGACTGACAGAGACAGAGTGACTGAGAGAGAGAGAGACTGACAGAGAGAGGCTGACAGAAAGAGAAACTGACAGAGAGAGAGACTGACTGTCAGAGAGAGAGACTGACTGACAAAGAGAGACCAACTGACCGAGAGAGAGACTGACAGAGAGAGACTGACAAAGAGAGAAACTGACACAGAGAGAGACTAACTGATTGAGAAACTGACTGAGATAGAGACAGGCTGACAGAGAGAGAGACTGAGTGACTGAGAAAGAGACTGACTGACAGAGAGAGTCTGACAGAGAGAGAAACTGAAAGAGAGAAAATCTGACAGAGAGAGACTGACATACAGAGAGAGAGACTGACTGACAGAGAGAGAAACTGACAGAGAGAGAGACTGACATAGAGAGAGAGAGAGAGAGAGACAGACAGAGAGAGAGAGAGACGGACTGAGAAACTGACAGAGAGAGAGACTGACATAGAGAGAGAGAGAGTGACTGACTGATAGAGAGAGAGACTGACTGATACAGAGAGAGACTGTCTGACAGAGAGAAAGACTGACTGACAGAGGGAGACTGACTGACAGAGAGAGGCAGTGAGAGAGAGACAGACAGAGAGAGAGAGAGACGGACTGAGAGATTGACATAGAGAGAGACTGGCTGACTGAGAGAGAGACTTACAGAGAGAGAGAGAGAGGGAGAGAGACTGACAGAGAGTGAGAGGCTGACTGAGAGAGATAAACTGACAGAGAGAGACTGACTGACAGAGAGAGAGAGGCTGACTGAGAAAGAGGCTGACTGAGAGAGATTGACTGACAGAGAGAGAGAGACTGACTGACTGAGACTGACAGAGATAGACTGACTGACTGGGGGAGAGAACGACTGACTGACTGAGAGAGAGAGAGAGACTGACTGAGAGAGAGACTGACAGAGAGACACTGACAGAGAGAGAGAGAGAGAGACTGACATAGAGAGAGAGAGAGAGAGAGAGAGAGAGAGAGACTGACAGAGAGAGAGAGAGACTGACAGAGAGAGAGAGAGAGAGAGAGAGAGAGAGAGAGGCAGAGAGAGAGACCGACTAGGAGACTGACTGACTGGGAGACTGATTGACTAAGAGAAAGACTGACAGAGACTGACTGACTGAGAGAGAGACTGACTGACTGAGGGAGAGCAAGAGAGAAAGTGACTGAGAGAGAGAGACTGACTGACTGAGAGAGAGACTGGCTGACAGAGGGAGAGCGAGAGAGAGAGAGTGACTAAGAGAGAGAGAGAGGGGCTGCTAGAGAGAGAGTGACTGAGAGAGAGAGAGAGGGAGAGAGAGAGAGACTGACAGAGAGAGGCTGACAGAAAGAGAAACTGACAGAGAGAGAGACTGACTGACAGAGAGAGAGACTGACTGACAAAGAGAGACTAACTGACCGAGAGAGAGACTGACTGAGAGAGAGACTGGGTGACAGAGAGAGAGACTGACTGAGAGAGAGACTGAGTGTCTGAGAAAGAACCTGACTGACTGAGATAGAGACTGACAGAGACTGACTGACTGGGAGACGGACAGAGAGAGATTGGCTGACAGAGAGAGACTGACTGACTGAGATAGAGACTGACTGAGAGAGAGACTGACTGATTGACTGTGACAGAGAGTGACAGAGAGAGATAGACTGACAGAGAGTGACTGACAGAGAGAGAAAATGACAGAGAGAGAAACTGACAGACGGAGAGAGAGACTGACTGACAGAGAGAGACTGACTGACAGACAGAGACTGACTGACTGAGAGAGAGTGCCTGACTGAGAGAGAGAGGCTGACTGAGAGAGAGTGGCTGACTGAGAGAGAAACTGACAAAGAGAGAAACTGACGGAGAGGGAGAGACTGACAGAGAGAGAGACTAACAGAGATAGAGAGACTGACAGAGAGAGAGAGACTGACAGAGAGAGAGACTGGTTGACTGGGAGAGAGACTTACAGAGAGAGAGAGACTGACAGAGAGACAGAGACTGATAGGGAGAGACTGACATAGAGAGAGAGGCTGACTGAGAGAGACTGACTGACAGTGATAGAGACTGACTGACTGGGGACTGACAGAGATAGACTGACTGACTTAGAGAGAGAAAGACTGACTGACTGAGAGAGAGACTGACAGAGAGAGATATAGACTCACATAGATAGAGAGAGAGAGAGACTGACTGAAAGACTGACTTAAGAGAGAGACTGATTGACTGAGACACTGACAGAGACTGACTTACTGAGAGAGAGACTGACTGAGAGAGAGACTGACTGACTGACTGACTAAGAGAAGGAGACAGAGTGACTGAGAGTGAGAGACTAACAGAGAGAGACTGACAGAGAGAGAAACTGACAGAGAGAGAGACTGACTGACAGAGAGAGAGACTGACTGACACAGAGAGACTGACTGACAAAGAAAGACTGATTGACCGAAAGAGAGACTGACTGAGAGAGAGACTGGCTGGCCGAGCGAGAGACTGACAGAGAGAGAGACTGAGTGACTGAGAATGAGACTAACAGAGATTGACTGATTTAGAGACTAGGTGAGAGAGCGACTGACTGACAAAGAGAG
The DNA here is from genome assembly GCF_964263255.1 of Lissotriton vulgaris. Taxonomy (NCBI): domain Eukaryota; kingdom Metazoa; phylum Chordata; class Amphibia; order Caudata; family Salamandridae; genus Lissotriton; species Lissotriton vulgaris. The sequence continues at coordinate 1,582,277,136 of NC_141691.1, forward strand.
ACTGACTGACAGAGGGAGAGACTGACTGAGAGAGAGACAGTGACTGAGATAGAAACTGACAGAGAGAGAGAGACTAACAGAGAGAGGCAGACAGAGAGAGAAACTGACTGACAGAGAGAGACTGACTGACAGCAAGAGAGACTGACAGAGAGAGAGAGAGACTGACAGAGAGAGACTGAGTGACTGAGAGAGAGACTGACAGAGAGATAGTCACTGACTGACTGAGAGGGACTGACTGAGAGAGAGACTGACTGACAGACAGAGAGGCGGACTGACAGAGAGAGGCAGACAGAGACAAACTGACTGACAGAGAGAGACTGACTGACAGCAAGAGAGACTGACATAGAGAGAGAGACTGACGGAGAGAGACTGACTAACTGAGAGAGAGACTGACTGAGAGAGAGAGACTGACAGAGAGAGAGAGAGAGAGAGAGACTGACAGCGAGAGACTGACAGAGAGAGACTGACTGATTGACAGAGAGAGACTGACTGACAGAGAGAGAGACTGACAGAGAGAAACTGACTGATAGAGAGAGACCGACTGACAGAGAGAGAGACTCACTGACAGAGAGAGACTGACTGACAGAGAGAGAGACAGACATACAGAGAGAGAGACTGACTGAGTGACTGACTGACAGAGAGAGAGACTGATTGACTAAGAGAGAGACTGACAGAGACTGACTGACTGAGAGAGAGACTGACTGAAAAAGACTGACTGACTGAATGAGAGAGAGAGACTGAGAGCAAGAGACTGACAAAGAGAGACTGACAGACAGAGAAACTGACAGAGAGAGAGAGACTGGCTGACAGAGAAAGAGACTGACTGACCAAGAGAGAGACTGACTGAGAGAGAGACTGGCTGTCAGAGAGAGAGACTGACAGAAAGAGAGTCTGACAGAGAGAGAGAGACTGAGTGACTAAGAAAGAGACTGACTGACTGCGAGAGAGTGACTGACTGACTGAGAGACTGGCTGAGAGAGAGACTGACTGACAGAGAGAGACTGACTGACACAGAGAGAGAGACTGACTGACAGAATGACTGACTAGGAGAGAGACCGACTGAGAGAGAGAGACTGACTGACTGACTGAGAGAGAGTGGCAGAGAGAGATAGACTGACAGAGAGAGACTGACAGAGAGAGAGAGACTGACATAGAGAGAGAGACTGACAGCAAGAGACTGACAGAGAGAGGCTGACTGATAGAGAGAGACCGACTGACAGAGAGAGAGACTGATTGACAGAGAGAGACTGACTGACAGAGAGAGACACTGACAGAGAGAAACTGACTGATAGAGAGAGACTGACTGACAGAGAGAGAGAGACAGACAGAGATAGACAGACATACACAGAGAGAGACTGACTGAGTGACTGACTGGCTGAGAGAGAGACTGATTGACTAAGAGAGAGACTGATAGAGACTGACTGACTGAGAGAAAGACTGACTGAGAAAGACTGACTGACTGAATGAGAGAGAGAGAGACTGAGAGCAAGAGACAGACAAAGAGAGACTGACAGACAGAGAAACTGACAGAGAGAGAGAGAGACTGGCTGACAGAGAAAGAGACTGACTGACCAAGAGAGAGACTGACTGAGAGAGAGACTGGCTGACAGAGAGAGAGACTGACAGAAAGAGAGACTGACAGAGAGAGAGAGAGACTGAGTGACTAAGAAAGAGACTGACTGACTATGAGAGAGTAACAGAGACTGACTGACCGAGAGACTGGCTGAGAGAGAGACTGACAGAGAGAGACTGACTGACTGACACAGAGAGACTGACACAGAGAGAGAGACTGACTGAGGAAGAGACTGACTAAGAGAGAGACCGACTGAGAGAGAGACTGACTGACTGTCAGAGAGAGAGTGACAGAGAGAGATAGACTGACAGAGAGAGACTGACAGAGAGAGAAACTGACAGAGGGAGAAACTGACTGACAGAGAGAGAGACTGACTGACAGAGAGAGACTGACCGACTCAGAGAGACTGGCTGACTGAGAGAGAGACTGACTGAGAGAGAGTGACTAACTGAGAGAGAAACTGACAGAGAGAGAGATACTGACAGAGAGAGAGAGTGAGACTGACAGAGATAGGCTGACAGAGAGAGAGACTGACTGATAGAGAGAGACTGACAGAGAGAGAGTGACTGAGAGAGAGAGAGAGAGTGAGAGAGACTGACAGAGAGAGGCTGACAGAAAGAGAAACTGACAGAGAGAGACTGACTGACTGACAAAGAGAGACTAACTGACCGAGAGAGAGACTGACTGAGAGAGAGACTGGCTGACATAGAGACTTACTGAGAGAGAGACTGAGTGTCTGAGAAAGAGCCTGACTGTCTGAGAGAGAGACTGACAGAGACTGACTGACTAAGAGACCGACTGATAGAGAGATTGACTGACAGAGAGAGAGAGACTGACTGAGAGAGAGACTGACTGACTGAGACAGAGTGACAGAGAGTGACAGAGAGAGACTGACAGAGAGTGACTGACAGAGAGAAAAAATGACAGAGAGAGAAAATGACAGAGAGAGACTGACTGACGGAGAGAGAGACTGACTGACAGAGAGAGACTGACTGACAGAGACTGACTGACTGAGAGAGACTGACTGACTGAGAGAGAGAGACTGACTGAGATAGAGTGACTGACTGAGAGAGAAACTGACAGAGAGAGAGACTAACAGAGATAGAGAGACTGACAGAGAGACAGAGACTGACAGAGAGAGAGACTGGTTGACTGGGAGAGAGACTTACAGAGAGAGAGAGAGAGACTGACAGAGAGAGACTGACTGACGGAGAGAGAGACTGACTGACAGACAGAGACTGACTGACAGACAGAGACTGACTGACTGAGAGAGAGTGACTGACTGAGAGAGAGAGAGACCGAGTGAGAGAGAGTGGCTGACTGAGAGAGAAACTGACAGAGAGAGAAACTGACAGAGAGGGAGAGACTGACAGAGAGAGAGACTAACAGAGATAGAGAGACTGACAGAGAGAGAGAGAGACACTGACAGAGAGAGACTGGTTGAGTGGGAGAGAGACTTACAGAGAGACTGACAGAGAGAAAGAGACTGATAGGGAGAGACTGTCATAGAGAGAGAGAGGCTGACTGAGAGAGACTGACTGACAGTGATAGAGACTGACTGACTGGGGACTGACAGAGATAGACTGACTGACTTAGAGAGAGAAAGACTGACTGACTGAGAGAGAGAGAGAGAGAAACTGACTGAGAGAGAGACTGACAGAGAGAGATTTAGACTCACATAGATAGAGAGAGAGAGACTGACTGAAAGACTGACTTAAGAGAGAGACTGATTGACTGAGACACTGACAGAGACTGACTTACTGAGAGAGAGACTGACTGAGAGAGAGACTGACTGACTGACTGACTAAGAGAGAGAGACAGAGTGACTGAGAGTGAGAGACTAACAGAGAGAGACTGACAGAGAGAGAAACTGACAGAGAGAGAGACTGACTGACAGAGAGAGAGACTGACTGACAGAGAGAGACTGACTGACAAAGAAAGACTGATTGATCGAAAGAGAGACTGACTGAGAGAGAGACTGGCTAGCCGAGCGAGAGACTGACAGAGAGAGAGAGAGACTGAGTGACTGAGAATGAGACTGACTGACTGAGGGAGAGACTAACAGAGATTGTCTGACTTAGAGACAAAGTGAGAGAGTGACTGACTGACAAAGAGAGACTGACTGACAGAGCGAGAGACTGACTAAGAGAGAGACAGTGACTGAGAGAGAAACTGACAGAGAGAGAGAGAGACTGACAGAGAGAGGCAGACAGGGAGAGAAACTGACTGACAGAGAGAGACTGACTGACAGAAAGAGAGACTGACAGAGAGAGAGAGACTGACATAGAGAGACTGAGTGACTGAGAGAGAGACTGACAGAGAGATAGTCACTGACTGAGAGAGACTGACTGAGAGCGAGACTGACTGACAGACAGAGAGACGGACTGACAGAGAGAGGCAGACAGAGAGAGAAACTGACTGACAGAGAGAGACTGACTGACAGAGAGAGAGACTGACAGAGAGAGACTAACTGAGAGAGAGACTGACTGAGAGAGAGACTGACTATGAGAGAGAGAGAGACTGACAGCGAGGGACTGACAGAGAGAGACTGACTGATAGAGAGAGACTGACTGGCAGAGAGAGAGACTGATTGACAGAGAGAGACTGACTGACAGAGAGAGAGACTGACAGAGAGAAACTGACTGATGGAGAGAGACCGACTGACAGAGAGAGAGACTGACTGACAGAGAGAGACTGACTGAGAAAGACTGACTGACTGAATGAGAAAGAGAGAGACTGAGAGCAAGAGACTGGCAAAGAGAGACTGACAGACAGAGAAACTGACAGAGAGAGAGAGACTGGCTGACAGAGAGAGAGAGAGAGACTGACAGAAAGAGAGACTGACAGAGAGAGAGAGACTGAGTGACTAAGAAAGAGACTGACTAACTGCGAGAGAGTAACAGAGATTGTCTGACTTAGAGACAAAGTGAGAGAGTGACTGACTGACAAAGAGAGACTGACTGACAGAGAGAGAGACTGACTGAGAGAGAGACAGTGACTGAGAGAGAAACTGACAGAGAGAGAGAGAGACTGACAGAGAGAGGCAGACAGGGAGAGAAACTGACTGACAGAGAGAGACTGACTGACAGAAAGAGAGACTAACAGAGATAGAGAGACTGACAGAGAGAGAGAGAGACACTGACAGAGAGAGACTGGTTGAGTGGGAGAGAGACTTACAGAGAGACTGACAGAGAGAAAGAGACTGATAGGGAGAGACTGTCATAGAGAGAGAGAGGCTGACTGAGAGAGACTGACTGACAGTGATAGAGACTGACTGACTGGGGACTGACAGAGATAGACTGACTGACTTAGAGAGAGAAAGACTGACTGACTGAGAGAGAGAGAGAGAGAAACTGACTGAGAGAGAGACTGACAGAGAGAGATTTAGACTCACATAGATAGAGAGAGAGAGACTGACTGAAAGACTGACTTAAGAGAGAGACTGATTGACTGAGACACTGACAGAGACTGACTTACTGAGAGAGAGACTGACTGACTGACTGACTGACTAAGAGAGAGAGACAGAGTGACTGAGAGTGAGAGACTAACAGAGAGAGACTGACAGAGAGAGAAACTGACAGAGAGAGAGACTGACTGACAGAGAGAGAGACTGACTGACAGAGAGAGACTGACTGACAAAGAAAGACTGATTGATCGAAAGAGAGACTGACTGAGAGAGAGACTGGCTAGCCGAGCGAGAGACTGACAGAGAGAGAGAGAGACTGAGTGACTGAGAATGAGACTGACTGACTGAGGGAGAGACTAACAGAGATTGTCTGACTTAGAGACAAAGTGAGAGAGTGACTGACTGACAAAGAGAGACTGACTGACAGAGCGAGAGACTGACTAAGAGAGAGACAGTGACTGAGAGAGAAACTGACAGAGAGAGAGAGAGACTGACAGAGAGAGGCAGACAGGGAGAGAAACTGACTGACAGAGAGAGACTGACTGACAGAAAGAGAGACTGACAGAGAGAGAGAGACTGACATAGAGAGACTGAGTGACTGAGAGAGAGACTGACAGAGAGATAGTCACTGACTGAGAGAGACTGACTGAGAGCGAGACTGACTGACAGACAGAGAGACGGACTGACAGAGAGAGGCAGACAGAGAGAGAAACTGACTGACAGAGAGAGACTGACTGACAGAGAGAGAGACTGACAGAGAGAGACTAACTGAGAGAGAGACTGACTGAGAGAGAGACTGACTATGAGAGAGAGAGAGACTGACAGCGAGGGACTGACAGAGAGAGACTGACTGATAGAGAGAGACTGACTGGCAGAGAGAGAGACTGATTGACAGAGAGAGACTGACTGACAGAGAGAGAGACTGACAGAGAGAAACTGACTGATGGAGAGAGACCGACTGACAGAGAGAGAGACTGACTGACAGAGAGAGACTGACTGAGAAAGACTGACTGACTGAATGAGAAAGAGAGAGACTGAGAGCAAGAGACTGGCAAAGAGAGACTGACAGACAGAGAAACTGACAGAGAGAGAGAGACTGGCTGACAGAGAGAGAGAGAGAGACTGACAGAAAGAGAGACTGACAGAGAGAGAGAGACTGAGTGACTAAGAAAGAGACTGACTAACTGCGAGAGAGTAACAGAGATTGTCTGACTTAGAGACAAAGTGAGAGAGTGACTGACTGACAAAGAGAGACTGACTGACAGAGAGAGAGACTGACTGAGAGAGAGACAGTGACTGAGAGAGAAACTGACAGAGAGAGAGAGAGACTGACAGAGAGAGGCAGACAGGGAGAGAAACTGACTGACAGAGAGAGACTGACTGACAGAAAGAGAGACTGACAGAGAGAGAGAGACTGACATAGAGAGACTGAGTGACAGAGAGACTGACAGAGAGATAGTCACTGACTGACTGAGAGAGACTGACTGAGAGAGAGACTGACTGACAGACAGAGAGACGGACTGACAGAGAGAGGCAGACAGAGAGAGAAACTGACTGACAGAGAGAGACTGACTGACAGCAAGAGAGACTGACAGAGAGAGAGAGACTGACAGAGAGAGACTAACTGAGAGAGAGACTGACTGAGAGAGAGACTGACTATGAGAGAGAGAGAGACTGACAGCGAGGGACTGACAGAGAGAGACTGACTGATAGAGAGAGACTGACTGGCAGAGAGAGAGACTGATTGACAGAGAGAGACTGACTGACAGAGAGAGAGACTGACAGAGAGAAACTGACTGATGGAGAGAGACCGACTGACAGAGAGAGAGACTGACTGACAGAGAGAGACTGACTGAGAAAGGCTGACTGACTGAATGAGAGAGAGAGAGACTGAGAGCAAGAGACTGGCAAAGAGAGACTGACAGACAGAGAAACTGACAGAGAGAGAGAGACTGGCTGACAGAGAGAGAGACTGACAGAAAGAGAGACTGACAGAGAGAGAGAGACTGAGTGACTAAGAAAGAGACTGACTAACTGCAAGAGAGTAACAGAGACTGACTGACTGAGAGACTGGCTGAGAGAGAGACTGACTGACAGAGAGAGACTGACTGACACAGAGAGAGAGACTGACTGACAGAATGACTGACTGAGAGAGAGACTGACTAAGAGAGAGACCGACTGAGAGAGAGACTGACTGTCTTACTGAGAGAGAGTGACAGAGAGAGGTAGACTGACAGAGAGAGACTGACAGAGAGAGACTGACAGAGAGAGAAACTGACAGAGAGAGAAACTGACTGACAGAGAGAGAGAGACTGACTGACAGAGAGAGACTGACCGACTCAGAGTGACTGGCTGACTGAGAGAGAGAGACTGACTGAGAGAGAGTGACTAACTGTGAGAGAAACTGACAGAGAGAGAAAGTGAGACTGACAGAGATAGGCTGACAGAGAGAGAGACTGACTGATAGAGAGAGACTGACAGAGAGAGAGTGACTGAGAGAGAGAGAGAGAGAGAGAGAGAGACTGACAGAGAGAGGCTGACAGAAAGAGAAACTGACAGAGAGAGAGACTGACTGACAGAGAGATAGAGACTGCCTGACAAAGAGAGACTAACTGACCGAGAGAGAGACTGACTGAGAGAGAGACTGGCTGGCATAGAGACTGACTGAGAGAGAGACTGAGTGTCTAAGAAAGAGCCTGACTGTCTGAGAGAGAGAGACTGACAGAGACTGACTGACTAAGAGACTGACTGATAGAGAGATTGACTGACAGAGAGAGACTGACTGACTGAGAGAGAGACTGACTGAGAGAGAGACTGACTGACTGACTGAGACAGAGTGACAGAGAGTGACGGAGAGAGACTGACAGAGAGTGACTGACAGAGAGAGAAAATGACAGAGAGAGACTGACTGACAGAGAGAGAGAGACTGACTGACAGAGAGAGACTGACTGACAGAGACTGACTGACTGAGAGAGACTGACTGACTGAGAGAGAGAGAGACTGACTGAGATAGAGTGACTGACTGTGAGAGAAACTGACAGAGAGAGAGACTAACAGAGATAGAGAGACTGAGAGAGAGACAGAGACTGACAGAGAGAGAGACTGGTTGACTTGGAGAGAGACTTACAGAGAGAGAGAGAGAGAGAGAGACTGACAGAGAGAGAGGCTGACTAAGAGAGACTGACTGACAGAGATAGAGACTGACTGACTTAGAGAGAGAAAGACTGACTGACTGAGAGAGAGAGAAACTGACTGAGAGAGAGAGACTGACAGAGAGAGAGATGTAGACTCACATAGAGAGAGAGAGAGAGAGAGAGAGACTGACTGAAAGACTGACTTAAGAGAGAGACTGATTGACTGAGAGAGAGACTGACAGAGACTGACTGACTGAAAGAGAGACTGACTGAGAGAGACTGACTGACTGACTAAGAGAGAGAGAGAGATTGACTAAGAGTGAGAGACTAACAGGGAGAGACTGACAGAGAGAGAAACTGACAATGAGAGAGACTGACTGACAGAGAGAGAGACTGACTGACAGAGAGAGACTGACTGACAGAGAGAGACTGACAAAGAGAGAGACAGACAGAGAGAGAGAGAGACAGAGAGAGATACTGACTGAAAGACTGACTTAAGAGAGAGACTGATTGACTGAGAGGGAGACTGACTGACTGAGAGAGAGACTGACTCAGAGAGAGACTGACTGACAGACTGAGAGAGAGAGAGAGAGAGAGAGAGAGAGACTGAGAGTGAGAGACTAACAGAGAGAGACTGACAGAGAGAGAAACTGACAGAGAGAGAGAGACTGACTGACAGAGAGAGAGAGACTGACTGACAAAGAAAGACTGATTGACCGAAAGAGAGACTGCCTGAGAGAGAGACTGGCTGGCCGAGCAAGAGACTGACTGAGAGAGAGACTAACAGAGACTGACTGACTTAGAGACTAAGTGATAGAGCGACTGACTAACAAAGAGAGACTGACTGACAGAGAGAGAGACTGACTGACAGAGACTGATTTTCTGAGAGAGAGACTGACTGCGAGAGAGAGAGAGTGACTGGGAGAGAAACTGACAGAGAGAGACTGACAGAAAGAGAGAGACTGACAGAGAGAGGCAGACAGAGAGAGAAACTGACTGGCAGAGAGAGACTGACTGACAGCAAGAGAGACTGACAGAGAGAGAGAGACTGACAGAGAGAGACTGAGTGACTGAGAGAGAGACTGACTGACAGAGAGAGAGAGACTGACAGAGAGATAGTGACTGACTGACTGAGAGAGACTGACTGACAGAGAGATTGACTGACAGACAGAGAGACGGACTGACAGAGACTGACTGACAGAGAGAGACTGACTGACTGAGAGAGAGATTGACTGCGAGAGAGACTGACAGAGAGAGAGAGTGACTGACATAGAGAGAGAGAGAGACTGACAGCGAGAGACTGACAGAGAGAGACTGACTGATAAAGAGAGAGACGAGTGACAGAGAGAGAGACTGGTTGACAGAGAGAGAGACTGACTGACAGAGAGAGACTGACTGACTGTGAGAGAGAGAGAGACAGACAGAGAGAGACAGACATACAGAGAGAGAGACTTACTAAGAGACTGACTGACAGACTGAGAGAGAGACTGATTGACTAAGAGAGAGACTGACAGAGACTGACTGACAGAGAGAGACTGACTGAGAGAGAGTGACTGACTGAATGAGAGAGAGAGAGAGAGAGAGAGAGAGAGAGAGAGAGAGAGAGAGAGAGAGAGAGAAACTGAGAGCAAGAGACTGACAGACAGAGAAACTGACAGAGAGAGAGACTGGCTGACAGAGAAAGAGACTGAGTGACCGAGAGAGAGACTGACTGAGAGAGAGACTTGCTGACAGAGAGAGAGACTGACAGAAAGAGGGACTGACAGAGAGAGAGAGACTGAGTGACTGAGAAAGAGACTGACTGACTGCGAGAGAGTGACAGAGACTGGCAGACTGAGAGACTGGCTGAGGGAGAGACTGACTGACAGAGAGAGACTGACTGACACAGAGAGAGAGACTGACTGACAGAGAGAGACTGACTGACAGCAAGAGAGACTGACAGAGAGAGAGAGACTGACAGAGAGAGAGAGACTGACAGAGAGAGACTGAGTGACTGAGAGAGAGACTGCCTGACAGAGAGATAGTGACTGACTGACTGAGAGAGACTGACTGACAGAGAGATTGACTAACAGACAGAGAGACGGACTGACAGAGACTGACTGACAGAGAGAGACTGACTGACTGAGAGAGAGATTGACTGCGAGAGAGACTGACAGAGAGAGAGAGTGACTGACATAGAGAGAGAGAGAGAGAGAGAGAGACTGACAGCGAGAGACTGACAGAGAGAGACTGACTGATAAAGAGAGAGACGAGTGACAGAGAGAGAGACTGGTTGACAGAGAGAGAGACTGACTGACAGAGAGAGACTGACTGACAGAGAGAGACTGACTGACAGAGAGAGAGAGAGACAGACAGAGAGAGACAGACATACAGAGAGAGAGACTTACTAAGAGACTGACTGACAGACTGAGAGAGAGACTGATTGACTAAGAGAGAGACTGACAGAGACTGACTGACTGAGAGAGAGACTGACTGAGAGAGAGTGACTGACTGAATGAGAGAGAGAGAGAGAGCGAGAGAGAGAGAGAGAGAGAGAGAGAGAGAAACTGAGAGCAAGAGACTGACAGACAGAGAAACTGACAGAGAGAGAGACTGGCTGACAGAGCAAGAGACTGACTGACCGAGAGAGAGACTGACTGAGAGAGAGACTTGCTGACAGAGAGAGAGAGACTGACAGAAAGAGGGACTGACAGAGAGAGAGAGACTGAGTGACTGAGAAAGAGACTGACTGACTGCGAGAGAGTGACAGAGACTGGCAGACTGAGAGACTGGCTGAGGGAGAGACTGACTGACAGAGAGGGACTGACTGACACAGAAAGAGAGACTGACTGACAGAGAATGACTGACTGAGAGAGAGTGACTAAGAGAGACCGACTGAGAGAGAGACTGACTGACTGACTGAGAGAGAGTGACAGAGAGATATAGACTGATAGAGAGAGACTGACAGAGAGAGAAACTGACAGAGAGAGAAACTGACTGACAGAGAGAGAGACTGACTGACAGAGAGAGACTGACTGACTGAGAGAGAGATTGACTGCGAGAGAGACTGACAGAGAGAGAGAGACAGCCATAGAGAGAGAGAGAGAGAGAGAGAGAGACTGACAGCGAGAGACTGACAGAGAGAGACTGACTGATAGAGAGAGACGACTGACAGAGAGAGAGACTGATTGACAGAGAGAGAGACTGACTGACAGAGAGAGACTGACTGACAGAGAGTGAGAGACAGACAGAGAGAGACAGACATACAGAGAGAGAGACATACTAAGAGACTGACTGACAGACAGAGAGAGACAGATTGACTAAGAGAGAGACTGACAGAGACTGACTGACTGAGAGAGAGACTGACTGAGAGAGACTGACTGACTGAATGAGAGAGAGACAGGGAGAGAGAGAGAGAGACAGAGAGAGAGAGAAACTGAGAGCAAGAGACTGACAAACAGAGAAACTGACAGAGAGAGAAACTGGCTGACAGAGAAAGAGACTGACTGACCGAGAGATGAACTGACTGAGAGAGAGACTTGCTGACAGAGAGAGAGACTGACAGAAAGAGGGACTGACAGAGAGAGAGACTGAGTGACTAAGAAAGAGACTGACTGCGGGAGAGTGACAGAGACTGGCTGAGGGAGAGACTGACTGACAGAGAGAGACTGACTGACACAGAGAGAGAGACTGACTGACAGAGAATGACTGACTGAGAGAGAGTGACTAAGAGAGACCGACTGAGAGAGAGTCTGACTGACTGACTGAGAGAGAGTGACAGAGAGATATAGACTGACAGAGAGAGACTGACAGAGAGAGAAACTGACAGAGAGAGAAACTGACAGAGAGAGAAACTGACTAACAGAGAGAGAGACTGAATGACAGAGAGAGACTGACCGACTGAGAGAGACTGACTGACTGAGAGAGAGAGACTGACTGAGAGAGAGTGACTAACTGAGAGAGAAACTGACAGA